>NC_090021.1:29774228-30077844 GCF_037176765.1 Anolis sagrei | reverse complement strand
TGACAGCCAGGAGCCAACTTAAGGCAAGCCTGGGTTTTATTTGCTATGTAGATGAGGCCCTAGGAGCCAGATTTCCAGGGTGCTAATAATGGATTTGTCCTTCGATCGGAATGTTTCTATCAGACCTTGAAGATAAGCAGAAGACAGCAAAAACAGAACCATTACTATGTTAGAAATTTCCCCAGAAAGGTACAGCAGGCAATCATAGTCTACAAAGAAAAGGCAGCGCATTGTCCAGAACCACTTCAAGGTATACCTGCATAAGCAGTGAGTAACTGCACAAAATGACTGGCTTACACAACATACACATATGAACACATGCAGAAGAATGTTTACTCTCCTGCAACACCAATTTCCTAAAAATCAAAATATCTAAAATTATTCTTAAGGAAAAGGCTAACATTGATATGTCTACTAGACCATTCAATGTTTACAACTTTACAAGAAAAGGAAAGCCTTCCAAACATGGCAGAAAGACATCAACTGTGCTGCTAAGAAAAAGATCTACGCCAGTACAAAAGCTGAGTTCCAAAGAAGGACCAGAGAACTCAAGAACATCTGGTGGACAAAGAAGGCTGAAGAAATTCAAGACCTGGCAGATACCCATGATGCTCAGGGATTTTTCAAAGCCAAAAAGGTCATCTATGGATTAAGAAACCATGGCATACAGCCTCTATGTTCATCAGATGGAGCCAAACTTCTGAAGGACAAAAAATCAATTGTACAACGTTGGAAAGAACACTACCAAAGCCTCCTGAATCACAGCTCCAATGTGGCTGAAGATGTTATCTCACAAATCCCACAACAACAAACCAGGGATGAGCTTGCAGCACTGCCTAGTTTGGAAAAAGTCAGCAATGCCATCAGCCAACAAAAAAAATCACAAAGCCAGTGGACCTGATGGGATCCCTGCAAAAATCTTTCAAGAGGGAGGACCTGTGCTGACAAACCAACTCCACCAGCTCATAGAAAAAGTGTGGGTGACCGAGAAAATCCCAGCAGATTTCAAGGATGCCACCATCATCACCCTCTTCAAAAAAGGGGAAAGAGCAAACTGCAGAAACTATTGAGGTATCTCCCTTCTAACCTCAGCTGGGAAAATCCTGATGCTGGTGACAATGTCATCTGTTCGCATTCAGAAGAAGACCTGCAAGCCACTCTAAACACCTTCGCAGAAGCATACGAGAAGCTTGGCCTGTCATTAAACATTGAGAAAACCAAAGTACTCTTCCAGCAGTCACTGGCTTATCTCTTACCAATGCCAGAGATACAGGTTAATGGTGTAACATTAGAAAATGTTGACCATTTCCGCTACCTTGACAGCCACGTCTCCACCAAAGTCAACATTGACACCAAAATTCAACACCACCTGAGCTCTGCGAGTGCAGCATTTTTCCGAATGAAGCAGAGAGTGTTTGAGGACTGGGACATCCCTAGGGATACCAAGGTGCTTGTTTATAAAGCTATTGTCCTCCCAACCCTGCTATACGCCTGTGAGACATGGACAGTCTACAGACATCACATCACAGCTCCTGGAACGATTCCATCAGCACTGCCTCTGGAAAATCCTACAAATCTCCTGGGAAGACAAGCAGACAAATGTCAGTGTGCTGGAAGAAGCAAAGACCACCAGCATTGAAGCGATGGTCCTCCGCCATCAACTCCACTGGATTGGCCATGTTGTCCGGATGCCCGACCACAGTCTCCCAGGGGTGATTTCATAGAAACATAGAATCAAAGAGTTGGAAGAGACCTCATGGGCCATCCAGTCCAACCCCCTGCCAAGAAGCATTCAAATCACCCCTGACAGATGGCCATCCAGTCTCTGTTTAAAAGCTTCCAAAGAAGGAGCCTCCACCACACTCCGGGGCAGAGAGTTCCACTGCTGAACGGCTCTCACAGTCAGGAAGTTCTTCCTCGTGTTCAGATGGAATCTCCTCTCTTGTAGTTTGAAGCCATTGTTCCGTGTCCTAGTCTCCAGGGAAGCAGAAAACAAGCTTGCTCCCTCCTGCAATATTCCTGCTTCTTGGCAGAGGGTTGGACTGGATGGCCCATGAGGTCTCTTCCAACTCTGATTCTATGATTCTATGATTGGCTGAAATCCAATCAGAGATTCAGGTGGCCCCCACTTTCAATAGTAAAAATTTGGAAGGATCCCTTTCCAATTCATAATCCACATCTCCAAAGGTTCGTAATTGCTTTGTTAAGATTTATTTCATTAGCTGCAATGAGGAAATGTGCGGCTCATTTCTCTGTCATTTTTACAGCTATCAGGATTAAACTTTGTGTAGGCAACATTTACAACTTTAAGCCAACCAAGTTTCAGAATGTTTTGATCATCCACTGAGTTTTAGAAAAAAACAATATTTTAAGAAAACAAAACACAAAAGGTATATCCCTAAATTTTGGTACAATACAAAAACATATGTAGGGCATCAATTTTGCAAAGTTTCTGAAAGATTTGTTCATCTACTGATTTCTAGGAATTCTTAAAAAGTTTTTTTTTCAACTAAAAATTATTTAAAAAATTCTACAAGAGATATCCATTCAAATTTTGGCACAGTGAGACAACACGATCAATGAAGCAAGCCTGCCAAGTTTCAGAACAGTCTATCCACTGATTTTAAAGAATTTCTTCAATTTAAGCACATGTGACTTCTGGTCGCTTCTGTTTGTTTTTTTAATGCAATACAACTGTTTGGTTCACTCCTGACATGATAAATAAATAAAGCATGTGTGACTAAACTACACTGGGGCTTTAACGTGTGTAACCCTGTTCAGGGAAATGTAGTTTAGGATGGAGGCTTTTGAGTAGTCCGCTACAGAAGTCCTAGCCTTCCCAAGCTACTTTTACCAGAATTTTTCTCATGCCAGAAGAGCAAGACTGCAGATTTAAGAGAACTGAGGGTAAGATAAAAGGTATAAAGTTCAGGAGCAAGTATGAATTTGGAAAATGTAAACTTTGAGATAAGACACACTGACAGTGAGAAGCAAGGGGCTACTATCCCCTTTCCTTCCTCCCACCAACCGTCGTTTGGCCCCTAGCTCCAAATCTTTTACTAATCCCTCTGAAACTTCCAGAGATTTGTGTTTCGATTTGTAAGTGCTTCAGCAAGGTCCATTTCCAATTAGTAATTTGGAGGTTTGCATTTACAATCATCCAAATATACAAATTATGAAGCGGAGCATCAAAGCTTTGCACACCCCTACAAGTAACTAAATCAGATCTGAACTGACTAGAATAATCTTGAGCTTAGAAGATTGTTGCACTTTTGGCTTTTTCTCCTCACGGTTATCCAATACTCAAGATTTTGACCATTTAAAAATTCAGAAAATTCCTTTGAGTCTTAATGGGAATAGAACATTCAATACTGGTTTTTATGTGAATGACTACTGTGTGAAGAGAATATTGGTACAATACAATATGGTTCTTATAATACTCTTATAATAACTCAATTTTTTTTAGTGTTTTACATCCTTGGGCATGGTTAATGGCAGTGGTGCTATCTGGGAAACAAACAGGATAAGCTGGTTAAAGCAACAAAGGGCATTAATAAATGGGACACAAAGTATATGTATATAGCACATGTCAAACATGGAACTTGTATGGTCTTGTTCTCCTGAAGTGCTTAATTGGAGCATTGTTGATAGTCGATGCTCTAAATTGCAGTACTGAAAAAAATATTATGACATAAAGTGTTTGGGGAACTTTTTCTTGTTTACCATTTGATTGAAATGCATTTCTTGAGTAGGATCTTTCTAAAGAGGGGCTCTACAATTTTGGTTCTTGTGAAGAGTTACCACATTTTCTCAATGAATTTCCCATGAATTTCATGACATTTTCTTGAACAAGGAATACCCTGAAATCGTGTTGCAAATTCCTTTTTCTAAAATATTTCCCAAAGCACATGATATTTGTTGGTATCTTCTCACTCAAGTATTAGTCAAGGCTGGCTCTGCTAAAGTTCCAAGATCAGATCTTTAGGGTATATAGGCCGCACTTCTTGGTTTGCCAATATTTATTTTGTAATGCCCTATTTTTTTCTAATCTTGAAGATCTTACAAGAGTCTCAGTATTGGAAATTCCTTACCTTCACACTGTCCTCCTTGAGTGAGCCCTATCAGACAGCATTAAAAATTCAATCTTTTGTTTTTGTATTTTGTCACACCTTTTAAAAAAACTTTTTTTATTTAAATGAAAAATATTTGTCTGCTCCACAAAGAAGCTCTCCTTGTTCTGTATTCATATAAAGAAGCCTTAAAATATAGAATGGGTAAACGGTTAGCAAACTTCACTCCCAACCTCCTTTTTTCTTTTTATCCCTAAAGTCCCAGCCTTTGCATAAACAGGAACTTCTCCTGCAGTCTGCTTCATTGCATTGAGAAGTGATGTCCTTGGTTTCATTTTTGCTTTCCCCTTCTAATAAATAAATGCAGTAGCAGCTACAGCAAAAGGGATTTACATGGAAGGAGGGTTCAAAAATGATACAATAAGAAACTTAACGAAACCATGCAATCAAAATAGCGCTTGCCAAGAAGATTTTTTAAAAGACTATATAAACATTCCTAGAATAATTTATGCTGAGTTCAAGTTGGAAACCAAAGACATAATGGCACATTATATGTTCTCTTGGTGTTCCATTTTGGAAACCAACAAAATCTGTTCACCTTTTGCCCTTGGCAAGACAACTCCTCATGTTCTTCAAATGGTGTAGTTTGGCTCTTTTAAAAACCACTTTTCAAACCCATCCCAAAAAATGCATGCGGTAAGAGATTGTGGAGAAAAAAAATGGAAAATTGGTACAGCCAGCTGTTTCTCTCGATTTAAGAAAACATTAAATTTTTCTCACATTTCTTCACCTCTTCTTTGTAATTATTTGTTTTCCTTTCTGATGTTTATTATCAAATTCCTTTTTCTTGAGCTTCCTTGGAGGATCCTTTTCTTCCTTTGTGGGGCAGTCTGGTGGGGCTAGGTGGTGCCCAAGTGCTACACGTGAACTGTAAGTGGAAGGGGAGGGGGGACCTGAGAATTGAGTGCCCTTTTTGACTGTCATTGTGCTGGTCTGGGTGCCTCTTTCTGGGGCCAAAGTATCCAGCTGGCCCCACTGTGCCTCCCCCCTCAGGTTCCTTTGTGGGGCACCGGCCTCTCTGTGCAGCTTCATGTGCCTGCCTTGCACCCGCTTGGGCTGGGCCCTGGACTGCCTGTGCCTTGCTGCTTCAGATGGTAGGCATGGGGTCCTTTCTGCCTTCCCCTGTCATTCCTTGCTGGGCACCTGTCACTTTGTGTCCCACATGCCCCGTTCTGGTTGCAGCCATTTTGGAAACATGTTTAATTGGTTGGTGTTGGCCATTTTGTGGCATGAGCTGGTTATTATTCTTAAAGGTCACAGCATCATAAGTGTAGCCTTACATGATAAGGCTTTGTCAACCTAGCTTACATTTGGCTGTTTTTCTCTTACCAAGTTAAGACATCTGCACGCCAAACTGATTTGCTTTTAGAATAAAGATGGTTATTTGATTGTGATTATACCAATAATGATAATAATACATCAACAAAGTTGTTACAATTGCCCAATCAGACAGTATAGTGCAAGGCATAATTAGGACAATGTCTTGGTGCCCTTAAAACAACAGTTATGTTTTTAAACTGACCAGGGTTAGCCAAGGTTAATAACTGGATGGGAGTCCACTAAGTGAAGGCAATTGCTTGCTGGCTCTATCACTCCTATATTACAGGACAATAGTTGCAAGACCCACACGTAACAATTTTTGAGTCTTTATTGAACCAAATCCTTATTCCTACATAGACTAAAGGTTAGAAGCCTGTTATAACAAAGAATGAACATACTTAAATAGAAAAGATGATTTAATTTCACGATACTGTTCCAGTGAGTAACCTGGCTGTTTGGACCAATTGAAGCTTCTGAACAATCTCCAAAGCCAACCCCATATAGAGTGCATTGCAGTAGTTTATATGGGATGTAACTAGAGCATGGGACATCATGGCCAAGTCCTTCTTCCCAAGGTACGGGGACAGCTGGCACACAAGTTTTACTTCTGCAAAAGCTCTCCTGGCCACCATTGAGATCTGGAATTCCAGACTCTGTGATGAGTCCACGATCACTCCTAAGCTGCGAACTTGTGTCCTCAGGGGGAGTGTAATCCCATCCAACAGTGGCTGTAACCCTATGCCTTGTTTGGCCTTGGGACTGACCAGAAGGACCTCTCCCTTCTCTGGATTCAATTTCAATTTGTTCACTCTCATCCAGACCATCACAGCTACCAAGCGCAGGTTCAGAACCTGAACAGCTTCCTTAGTAGCAGGTGGAAAGGAGTAATAGAGTTGTATGCCTTCTGCATACAAATGGCATCGAACTCCAAAACTCCAGATGTTCTCTCCCAGTGGCTTCATGTAGATGTTAAACAACACAGGGGACTGTTTTGAGCCCTGTGGGACCTCACAGGACAATGGCTACAGAGCCGAACAGGTGTCCCCCAACAATACCTTCTGGGAGCAGCCCTCCAGGAAAGACTGGAGGACTGTAGAACAGTTCCTCCAAGCCCTATTTCCACCAGGTATCCCAGAAGGATACTGTGGCGTACGGTATCGAAGGCCTCTAAGAGAACCAACAGGGACATACTCTCTCTGTCAAGTTCCCTATGCAGATCATCACTAAGGCAACTAAGGCTGTTTCAGTTCCATGACCCAGCCTAAAGGCAGATTGTGCTGAATCTAAAGAATCAGTTTCCTCCAAGAACACCTGGAGTGGCAAGGCCACCACACGTCCAAAAAGGGGAGATTGGAAACTGGTCGAAAGTTGTTCAATTGAGTGAGGTCCAGTGATGGCTTTTTCAACAGTAGTTTTATTATAACTTCTTTTAGAATGGCTGGAATCTTGCCTTCCTGTAAGGAGGCATTAATCACCACCTCCACCTATTCTGCCAAACCCCCTCTGGCCTCCTTTATCATGAGAGAGAGAGAGAATTATAGTAAGATACTAACTAACTAGCTCTTTTTAAAAAATCTAGGCAATTCTCATCAGAAGAGTGTATGTGATCAGAAGAGGAATGAGATGTAATGAGTAACAGTACAATGATCCCCTCTCTCAATTTCTCTCTCAATCTCTTGGTAAGTAAAAGCACATTCCGGTATTTCTTTTTTCCCATACAGAGTGCTAACCTTTGCTAGGAAATGTCTGAACTGAGGTTTTGTTTAATGAAAAGAGGCGATTATAATCACAACTATGGAACAGATACATCCCACATATGTTATAGAACTGTCAGATGTTCTTCATTAGGTTCAGCAGTCTCACTGGATGCGAGGTGATTTTTGCCCAAAGTTGGGACATTGTATGAATAGCAAAAGCAGCTATTGTTGTACCAGGAAGAAGTGAAATGTGGGGGGATTACTGTCATGGTGTATACAACTTCAGTACAGAGCATAATTTTAATAAGACTGGCACTATTTAAATCCTGTCCGTAGTTACCGGGGAAGTAGTTATAATGGAGTATAATGCAGCCATGTGAATCTCAGAAATTGAAGAGTACGGGTACGATTTTTTTTTTTGCTATTTTGTCCTCAAAGGAAATAGCAAATAAATTTAGCAATATTCTTCTCACTGAAAGTCTTTTGAAAATTAGTTCTTGAGCAGGCACTGCTCTGCGGTGGCTTCGATCCTTCCTTGAGGGACAGACCCAGAAGGTGTCATTGGGTGACACCTGTTCGGCTCCGCAACCGTTGTTGTGTGGAGTCCCACAGGGTTCAATTCTGTCCCCAATGTTATTTAACATCTACATGAAGCCGCTGGGAGAGATCATTCGGAGTTTCGGACTAAGATGTTATCTCTATGCAGATGATGTCCAAATCTGTCACTCCTTTCCACCTGTCACCAAGGAGGCTGTCCAGACCTTGAACCGGTGTTTAGCCGCTGTATCGGACTGGATGAGAGCTAACAAATTGAAATTGAATCCAGACAAGACAGAGGTCCTACTGGTCAGTCGCAAGGCTGAACAGGGTATAGGGTTACAGCCTGTGTTAGACGGGGTTACACTCCCCCTGAAGACGCAGGTTCGCAGCTTGGGAGTGATCCTGGACTCATCACTGAGCCTGGAACCCCAGGTCTCAGCGGTGGCCGGGAGAGCTTTCGCACAATTAAAACTTGTGCGCCAGCTGCGCCCGTACCTTGGGAAGGCTGATCTGGCCACGGTGGTCCACGCTCTTGTCACATCCCGGTTGGATTACTGCAACGCACTCTACGTGGGGTTGCCCTTGAAGACTGCTTGGAAACTTCAACTAGTCCAGCGAGAAGCAGCCAGATTGCTCACTGGAGCGTCATACAGGGAGCATACCACCCCCCTGTTGCGTCAGCTCCACTGGCTGCCGATCCAATTCCGAGCACAATTCAAAGTGCTGGTTTTGACCTACAAAACCCTATACGGTTCCCCCTCTACATCCCACCTCGAAGCTTAAGATCTTCTGGGGAGGCCCTGCTCTCGACCCCGCCACTCTCACAAGTGAGGTTGGCGGGGACGAGGAGCAGGGCCTTCTCAGTGGTGGCCCCCCACCTGTGGAAATCACTCCCCGGGGAGATTAGATCGGCAACCTCCCTTCTGGCATTCAGGAAAAAACTAAAGACCTGGGTTTGGGACCAAGCCTTTGGACACACTGGCAGCTAAATTAAGGATCTGACGACAGACAAGGACAAATGGAATGGAATGGAATGGATATATGGACTCTGAACCTGAGCATGAGATTGTCTTAATATTTTATTATGCACTGATGTTTTAATTTTAACTGTTGAATTGCTTTTTTGTATTTTGTATTACTGTCAATTGATTTAGGCATTTAATTGTGCCTCCTCTGTAAGCCGCCCTGAGTCCCCCCCGGGGTGAGAAGGGCGGGGTATAAGTAAATGAAATAATAAATAAATAATAAACCCTTCACAGTTCAAGACTTATTCTGCACCAAAAGTACACATGGTTTTTGCACAGAAAACAGCCTGTTGTGCACATCAAAAGGTTGCATTGTATGTGTGGAAAAAAGCTTCCCAGGAAAATATTATATTCTGCATGGAAATATTAAATACTAGAAATACTGTTCTGCACAAAACAACAATGTGCAAAGTTTGAATGTAAAAATAGAGACCTGAATATAATTTGTAACAAGTTTCATTCGCCTTGGAAGCAATCTTGTTATTATGTTCTGTCCCTATAATGTCCTGTGCCTTTTGTTATATAAAAAGAGGCCAAATTTGGCATGTCATGTATAAACAACCACCTAATTTTCAGACCCATCTGCAATTCTTCTACACAAAACTAACAGCCTCATCCCCGTGAGAGTGGGACCTTCTTGTGAGAAAGTGATCCAATGGCTGAAAAGACAACCCCATGATTTGTCTTTTCTTTGACCCTGGAATCCTTACGGCTGTTAACTTTATCCTTCTTAAACCCCACCAGTTTTCTTCTCCTTGTTGCTCTTCAGGTTTAGCTGGAAGTTGACATGCATAAAGTAATGAAAGCATAATCTCTTTAAGACCAAAGGAGAGTTGCCTTGCTATTTGAAGTAGGGAGATGGATAAAAGCAAAACAACAGCTGCAACAGCGTGTTGTGTCATAGGATAGTTCCCTCAAACCATTAATGTGCTACCTCACTGATCCTACAGTACAAAAGAATGTGTGACCTATGACTGTTCCCACAGAATATTTACAGCAGATGCAGACCAGTCTGAAACATAACACTTGGCCACTTTGGATTGCATTTGGCCTCAACTCACACCTGTGCAAAATGGGTGTCATCAACTTCTCAGAACCACGTCAGGTGATACAAGAGAGGGGACATTTGACCATTCCCACCAGATGTTGGCTTATGCTTTTCTTGAAACATCTAGTAGTTATATCCAAAGCTTTTGATCCTTGCATTTTCTGTGCTAAGGTCTTTGTCAGTTATGTGACCACGGTCTTTGACTCTCAAAAGTTATTAAATGGTCTGACATAATTTCTGAAAACTTCAGGACTATTTGAAAATGTCTATGTCCCAAGATCCATTGTGGTGTAGTGGTTTGAGTATGGGTTTGAGTGGTTGGATTATGATTCTCGAGCCACAGAAACTCACTTGGTGACTTTGTGTGAATCACATGCTATCAGCCCCAGAAATCCCATTGTAATAGATTCAGCTTCAGGTCAGAAACAACTTGAAGAAACAAAACAACAACATTGTCCTATATTTATCTATATCTATCTTTCTATCTTATAAATATCTGCATGACACCTTTCCCACATTAAGTACAAGTCAATGTTCCTCTGATCTACCTTATCCTTTCAATAACATGAAGAAGCTGAGAGCAATATCACCAACTCAGGGTCAGCTAGTGAATTTCATGGCACAATAGGAATTGGAACTTGGCTCTCCTAAGTCACAGTCAATTGCTTTAACCAGGACAGTATGTTGGTTCTCTTTTTGACATTTTAGATTGAAGCATATGTATGAGTTATGAGGTATCTTGGAGATAGAATTCAAGTCCAAACATTAAATTCATGTATGTATTATAACATAGACTGAAGGTAATTTTATTCAATATTTATAATAATTTTATGCATGAAACTAAGTTTGTGTACACTGAAACCTCACAAAGTAAAGGTGTCGCTATCTCAGCCACTTGTGTTGACAATTTTGGAGTATTTCGAATTTTTGGAATTTCAGATAGGGAATGCTCAACCTGTATATTTCAGAACTGAAGAGGTGACACCAAGAACACTTTTTCTAATACATCTTCACTTATGTTTTGCTTATTACTGTGTATTTATTTCTGCTTTTTGATAGCAAGTGCTGAGAACCACATGAGATCATGACAGACACTTGAACATGGGGGAAAGTATTAATCATTCACACTCAGGTGAAGGACAATGAGATATAGGAGCAAACGTTTTCTTGTCATCTGTATCTTCATTTTAAGAGGGCACTGTCAACCAAAGAAGGCATTCACAGTGGATGTTGGGAAAGGGATGGTAGTTTCCATGTATAGACCCAAACTCTAAAAGAAGTAATATGTATTAAAATTGTTGTTAGGCTTCATTAATGTTAAGAGACATGCTTTGATGTACTTCCTTTAAACATTCCTCTATGGCTGAAAAGCAGTGGTACTGCTTTTCCATCTTCCATCCTCTGTGGTCGTCTTTTCTTGTTGTTGTTCACATTCCTTTTATTCAGGCTGCCCTTCCTTTGGGGAATTAGTTTGTGGTCCTTATTTTGCATCAAGGCATGAAACTGCAAACACCTGGGAAGGTTTTTCCATGGTGTGAGCACATAGTGCACCCCTGGACAGACATCTGAAATTCATTTGGTGCTTCCCAAAGGCCTCTTCCATCATTGAGCAAGATGATTCCCCCTCCCTTAAATAAGTCACATTGTTCTTCTGGGATTGATCCCAGAGAGATAAAGGATGTGTGTGTGTAAGTGTGTATATGCATGTGTCTTTTTAACTATTACATTCCAGAATGAGCTTGATATGAACCATATGCACATATATTCCCCCTTCCTTTCAGCATATCAAAGGAATTTTATTGAAATAAGTATCTGTCTATGTGATGTCAGCAAGTATTCATTCAGATTTGGACCAGTTGGTGTTGACATCTGAAATACCGTATCCTGTCTAATGAAACAAAAGCTAATCTAGTCTAAGAATAGTTAAGTAGGCTCTTAACTATTTTTAAGAACCATTTCTTGGACCATTTTTATTGTGGATTTATTACAATTCCAATAATCCTTTTGGGGGGTTCCCTATGACAAGATCAGGAATGGTAGTCATTAGTGGCAGTTTGTGGCTTTTATGCAAATTGAAATGGAGACCATAATCAAGATATCAGAAGAAGTAAATACCATCCATGCTGTAGTGTTAAAGATTTCTATGTGTGGTTATGAAACCTGTACAGTGAAGAAAGCTGACAGAAAGAAAACCAGTTAATTGGAAAATTCTATGGATATTATGGATTGGTGAAAAGACCCAATGGGCAAATAAGGCATGCACTCTCACTAGAAGTCAAGATTACGGAATTCAGCCTGCCATATTTTAGATATATAATGAGGGAAAATGACTTATTCACAAAGATGGTAATGTGCAGTGAAATGGAAAGCTGTAAGAAAAGTAAAACACACTACAGATGGACTGAGTTAATTAAGAGACCCTTGGCTCTGAGTCTGCAAGACCTGTGTTTGCAAGACCTGATCTTCCTCAGAAATGATTTAACCTCATTCTTGACACACTACTGTAAATATCGCATTCCTTATTTTTTGTTTGATACCTAAAGACTGACATGGAAACACCCTCTTGATGCCTTTCACTAACTTGGCCATAATGCAATTAATGCAATTGGTCATGTAGTGTTGGTGATCTGATGGTTAGTTATAACTTGAAATAACATTGTTCTGTGGTTAACTGGAACAGAATGAACTAGCAGGCTTCTGAGTCACCAGCTAATTAAATCGTAGATCAAGGTGCTATAATGTGGCCACATGAGAGTGCCAATGAAGTTTGTTTTTGTGTTCAGATATACTAGGAAAATCACAGCTAAGACACATGTCAAAATCACTGAAAACATCTTTAAAATTACCTTTGTACCGTGCTATGTTTTCCTAAGACAGTGTGGATATATGTGGAGTTACGAACTTTGGCTGATCCCATTCTAGGGCACAATACTTGGCAAATATTCTAGAGAGTGATGACTGCCTCCCTTTTGTGGGCTGCTGATAATAGAACAGAGAGTGACACTTTGCTTACCTATTAACTTTTTGTGTGCATTGGGTAAAATGTAAAGAATGTTATCAGCTCATAGGGAGGGCCATTTATGACGGGAGTGTTGCAGTATCTGTCTGTACCGTATGCGTGAGTCACCTTCATGTTTGAACCTCGTTGAGCTTTTACTGTGAAGGACGGGATTATAAATCACATCTTTCCATCAGTTTTCCTGGGTCACCCATCATCACTCCAGTCTAGTAAAGCCAATCACTTCCCCGATGAAGTACTGGTTTTGCTCCTACAGTTTTTTATGTAATGGATAAATGTGTGGATTAGTTAACCTCTTCAATGAATTAAGGGTAACTTTTGGGACCAGAGTTATAGATTTTGAAATGACTGTGGATAAGTAATTCTGTGGAGTGGGGAAAGCACCAGTGCCATCTCAAAGGGCCAATTGCCCAGGACCACTGTTGCTCTTTCCACACCCAGGCATCCCCAAAGGCCAGAAGAGGCACCAAGGTAGAAAAAAATCTTGTGTGTCAGTGCTCCTTTTAGGGTCTTCTGGGATAGACTAAGCTCTCACATTTTGCCACTCTATTCAGAGAAGGGGATAGTTTCTTTTTGACAATCATTAAGGCACAGTACTTTCATTTCTCCATTGAAAAGTTGACTTAGGATTTGAGGATCAATTGCTTAACTGAAATTTCTAGACTTATACATGAGTAAATACAGTACATTTGAAAAATGCATTTGCCCACCCATCAATGAAATAACAAGACCAGACAACTGTGTTGGGATAAATATGTGCAACTTTTATTACATTGTTACCTATTTAAACTTTATTCATAAATTGCAACCAGCTAAAAGTGAGGGTTTGAACTCGATGTTGTGTAAGCAGAGGCAGTGGCCATCCCAGACTTGAGTATACCACTGATATCTTTCCAATCTCTTGAGGACTACTTCACAGTGCAGTAATTCCCACTGCCCCTCTGAGATTTCCAACATATTAGATGGCATCCATCTAATATGTGTTCTATTCTGATCCAATGCACTTTTTGCAACTGTGATAGACAATAGCACCAACTTCTCACTTTGTACATCTATTGTTTTGCATAATGTCTTTGATGATTTGTGATACAGATGCAATGCTGAAAGGAGTGACATTGCATAGACACAAACACTCTTACTGCTTGATTATCTCCCCAAATTTCAGCCCAACTAAAAGAGAGTGGGAAGGAGAAACAGCTGACATTTCTGCTTATATCAATCCAGCTCTTAACTTTATTGGTTCCAGCAGCACCTATCTTTGCCGACTCATATGTGAACATCTGCTGCTGGATTAAATTTATTGATGGCCTCAGTCCTACATCCACTCACTGTAGCATAAATATCTGCATATGGACCTATGCTACAGTAAGCCACACACTCCCTCTGACTTACTAATAAGCATCTGAAGCTACACAATGATCATAAGTAATGCTGAGACCACTGGAGAACCCCAGCACATCTCAGCACCAATGATGTCATTTCACATCTGGCTAGAGCCACATTGTTCAAAAGCACAGAGTGGCTGAACAGGACAGCTTCAAGTGGGTTCAGACCAGGGTCAATGACTGTAAGCTGGGAGTAGGCTTTGGGTGGAAATAAATATCTACACAGTACCCCCTCCCCCCCCCCAAAAAAAAAAAACATCAGTCTATGGAGAATGTATGCATGTTGATGTTCTTACATGATTTAGGTAAATAATTGTTAATGGTTGTAGTGGGATGTTCTGATCTGTTTTATATCTTCTCTTCCCCTTTTTTCTTTGAGAATATGGAGAAGGAAAGCCAACAAGTACCTATTTATTCAATATAAATAAGTAGTGCAGTACATGTGGAAAACAGAGCTGTTGATTTCCTCCTTTACCTCATGGTTAGGCACAGTAGAATCACATGAGTAGCTAAAGTAAGTTGGAGGATCTCATACAAAATGCCATTCAGTGTGGACTAAGAACCACATCACGTTTACAGTCATTTATCCACATTCATCCACTGAGGTTTGGGGCACAGATTAGGGACACAAGATCTCCATGAAAGTGAAAAACTGCAAACAAAAAGAGATAAAGAAATGGTTATAGGTTGCTGTGAGTTTTCAGGACTGTATGGTCATGTTCCAGAAGCATTCTCCACATCTATGGCAGACAGTTGTGAGGTCTGACCATCTCTTTAGGAATATCCAGATCCTCCAGCACAATTATATGCTCAACAACAGCATGAAAGTAAACACAGAATCACACTGGGGAACCTAGCATAAAGTCACATTGGAGGGTCTAAAGATTCCTATAGAGAACATTTTAAATAAATCAGTGAATAAGCAAATCCACAAAAGTGAAAACTACAGATATGTAGGGGCAACTGTACAAAGTACTCTGCAACTGGCACTGTCGCATGTTATAGTTTCTGGCATAAGCTTTTCATATATAAATTAAAAAAAATATCAGGCTGCATAAAATGTTGCACTTAGAAGAACAATGGGTTGCCACGATTATTTCCAAAATGATATATAATGGAGTCCAAAGACATCTGTAAACATTTCCCTCTCCGTTGATTTTTCCTTACAGCCAATATTTAACCTTAGGTTAAGTTATGGGATTATCTTCTGAAACCCAATGACTTAGGTATGTTATTAGTAATAGAGTCACATCAACTCATGCAGTTCCGAACAAAGCATCAAAGAAGGAAAGGGTGGCTCTTGCTTAGAAAATGAAAACAGGCATTTGACTTTTTTTTCTAGCCAGTAGTTATTTCATTCAATTTCTAATTTTCTGGACATCTGAAAGGATCATAAACAAGATAAAAGCAGATTCCTTCTATTATAGAGATAGTAGGCCTGGGTGGTTTCGTTTTGTTAATTCGTAATTCGTTAATAATTCGTTAATTTTTTCAATTACAAAACGATAACGAACCATTCTGGAGCAATTATTTAAAAAACCGAATTTTTAAATACGTTTTGTAAATGCTTCGTATTTCATTATTGTATTCGTTTCGTTATTGTTCTGAGGTCGTTTTGTTATTATTTCCGCATGTCTGGGCCAGTTTTATGGTTTAATTAGTGAAAAAAAATTACAATATCACACCAACAGTCAAGAACAGAGGGAGAGGGAAGCTTCAGAAGTTTTTGGAGGTTTTTTAGCGTATTTCGCGGTTGCGTCCGCCATTAACGAATCGATTCGTTATTGTTTCGAAAATCGATTTGTTAATTTTTTACCATTTACGAAATTTCGTAAATATCGAACTTTTTAAAAGGAAAATTTTGTAATTATTTTAAATAACGAAACGCAAAAACCCCCAAAAAATGAATCGATTTTAGAAACAAATTTTTCCATTGTTACCCAGGCCTAAGAGATAGCACTAGAAAAGCTTGTTAGTTTTGCCATGAATTCAATTAATATAACTGCTTTTTTAGACTCAGTGGAATGAACTGAGTTAAAACATGCAAAGCAGAAGTCTAATAATTACTTTGAAGTTATAGTTACAGGGCTATGTGGTCTTTTAAGATATTTGGCATTGGTGGCCACATTTTTAGTAGGATAAGCATTTATATAAAATGTAGCAGAGTGAAGTAAATGTTTGAAGCCACCTCTTAGGACAGATGGTTGCTAGAAGCAATCGAAATTAACTTACAGAACTAAAGCATTGGTGGATTTCCTTTGTTTTCGGGACACTTAAGTTCCCTAAAAATCTCCACATATTGTTTATCCAAGTGTGCTGTAATAATTCTTCATTATGCCCTAAGTAAGCAACTTGCCAAGGACATTTAATAGAATACCAAGTCTGCAAATTTTCTGTTTTGTTTGTTTGTTTTTAATACAATACAACTGTTTTGGTTCGCTCCTGACACAATAAATAAATAAAGCATTTTTATCCCACTCTTTTCAGCCCAAAGGTGAATCAAGGCGGCGTACAGATTGGCAACAATTAGATGGCATAAACATACAAATACATACATATCAATTAAAAACATTTAATATCACATAATAAAAATCCATATAAAAACCAATTAAAAATATAAAACTATAATAATTAATGTCTACCAGTTCGACTCCTTATCCATTTGCATCAACAAGCACAACAGAGAGTAGCAAAAATATATGTATCTAAATCCATTTTCATCCCTGCATCTTCAAAAAGATTTACTTCCATGTGTTTCAGCCTGACCCCATATATTTTATATGATTACTGTCATAACACAGAAATGTTGATGATATCCAACACATTTTGAGATTCAGAAGCAGCCTAGGAAGAAGAGATATCAAGCTATAACCTTTTCTGTCAGCATAGGCTTCTCATCTATTGAACATCAATAATATGGGCATGGACAGAAACTTTCAATTCTAAGGAAGCAATGCACCTGGAATGTGGTAAAGCTGAAAGAAATAAAAACTAATCTTTTAATGTGTTGTTGGTGGTAAGAATCTAGTCTTGATCTCATGTACTTATACCATGCTCAGACTTCAGAAGTATTCTTTATTCAGGCACTTCATAGAATTGAGCCCACATAGCTTCACCAACAGAATACTGCCTAAACCCATTCAGTCAGTCATGTTTAATATAAGTGGTGTTGCAGACCTACTTACACTTAAACAAACCTGTGATTCTATTAAGAAAAGTAGACTTTGGATAGCCGCACCCTGTCAACAATTTTGATGATTAAAGGGACCATTTGGATATTTTGCTGGCAAACCAGAATTCATTCCCCACCCCCAGGCCTCTTTTTATAAACATCTCCTGGGTTGAAGTACAATGAGTGCATTATAAACCAGAGTTCAGGAATAGTCAAACAGAGTCAAGTTGTGGAGCTGGAGTCACAGCTGAGTTCTGCTTATCGGAAAAGCCTGGGCAGGATGAGCATACGTATATCTAAATATTTATGCCAACAGATGCACGTTAAAACCACTTAGAAATAAATACAACTTGCTGAAAATAGAATCCTCCGCAATGACATCAGGAGCTGTTTATCTTCAAGGACTGTGGGAATAAGCTCAGATAATCAAATATTTCATTGAAGAAAAAAAGGAGTTGGTAAAAACCCAACCTCAGATGGAGCTTTTAACATTTATTTTGACATAAACCATCTGGCTGTGCTGAGTCTACAGATCGCTCTGTTCTCCACAAGCCAGACATTACCTTCACGCCAAATACATTGATCGCCTGAAAGCTGTCGCTTTCCTACATACAATCTCAGCAGCAAATATTACAGCCTGAATCTTCTTGGTAGGCCTTAGCTAACAAATAGTGTCTTTCTAAAGACTTTTACTGGTTTTCTTCTTTACAAATCACAGGAAATTAGGCTAACATTGGTATTTGGCTGGCTGAGGAAGGATGGCAACGCTTCCTTCCTTGATGTTTGCAACCCATAGGCCCTCTGTGCTGTAAAGTAATATCTTCATCACCAGTTACTTAGCATAAGATGAATGGGTTCAGAATACAAAAGCAATACTACTATGATCCAACAATAGGGGCCACTGTTTTCATTAAGAGAGCATCTGGCACACATTGTAGGGCACATGTTTTCTATCCAGAATGTTCTAGGTTCAATTCTAGACATCTCCAGATAGGACTAAAAAAACCTACCTGCTGCCAAACAGTGTTGAGAAAACTGAGCAAGATGGAGCAATGATCTGGCTCAGAATATGGTAACTCCCATGTTCTCCACTCATTGCCCTCTAAAATAACAGGTTATTTGTAACACATTATTTCACAGCTATGTTGTCATTATATACCTAGGAGGAAAGTATGACATTCCATACTAATTTTATGAATGAAAATACAGACAGTCATTAAAAAGCCCAATTACCAATGTGTTCTTTCACATCTCCAAAAAATGAGCCAGAAATACTTTATTCAGCATTCACAAATTTAGTCAGCCATGGACAGCTTTCACCAAATTTAAGATGTTTAGCTGCCATATTCCAACCGAAAGCAATACAGGAAAAATGATACCATGCATGCATTTAAAAGCTCTGGAAAGCAGAACTTCGTTCTTTGAATGTTTGAGAGTCATTGCTAGGAAAAATCTGAGTAGTTGGGGAAGAACAAGCACAACTGGCTTTTTCCCCCCCATGGCATGCTTGAAGTTGCTACTTCAGTTGATATATGAGCAGTTTGGGAGTTTTGTTTGAAATTTGTGGACCATGTGCTACGGGATGTAAATAATTTGTCTATCCATGGGTAGAAAAGGATGTGTATAGTGTGAATAGTTCTTTTCTCATACCTACAAACTACAGCCTGGTTTATGAGAATATGCCCACATTCATTTCTTAAACAAAATAAAAATTAGACATTTTCATGTTGTCATTGCTGCTATAGTTCTGTCCCTTTCAATCACTTACAATTTATGGTGACCCTAAGATAAACCTATCATGGTGTTTTCTTGGCAAGAATTGTTTAGAATAGGTTTGCCATTGCCCTTTTTTTTAGGTTGACAGACGGAAACCTTCCCAAGACCATCCTGTGGGTTTCCATGGGTGAAAAGGGATTCAAACCTTGGCTTGCTGGAATTTAGTCAAACACTCAAACCACTATACCACACTGGCTTTCTCGGTTTTCATATCCTTAGCAATTTCATATGTTACATTATGGACTTGTCTGCACTGACCTCTTGCCCCAAATTGAACCAAAAGTTGAACCTGGATGCTTGGACAATGTCCAGGAAGCACTGCACATTTGAAGAGCACTACCAGTTCTAATCTGAATGGGTCCACTGTCCTAATAGACCTGCACAACCATCCTCTTTTCCCTACACTTAGTAGCACAAGAAAGATGGGACGGATTGGTCCCATCTCTCTCTCTCTCTCTCTCTCTCTCTCTCTCTCACACACACACACACACACACACACACACACACACACAGCTTCAGAGCTCCAGAGAGCATCCCTTCTTCTACCTGGTTATATGGGTACCTTTGTGATGTCAACAAAAGTACCCAGTAATAGCAAGGAGCACTCCTGGACAGTGGGTAGCAAAGATAAAAAGTGACATCCCTGCTAGATGGTCTGGACTCTGTCCCGATGATGCTGCAGAATGGACAAGGACAGTGTAGCTGCCCCAGATTTAGTAGGTTTTGTAGATGAGCCCTAAATCAATCATTCAGTGGTGAAAGAGTTGTGACCTCACTGAAAGTCTTGATGGGGTCACATATCAGCTATTCTTCCTATGTGGTATTCTCCCACCACTGCAGCTACCACTGAAATTCAGCAACTGCCAGACCACCCTTATGCACCATAGAGTCTTGGCAGTCGTAAAGGCAGAATGTCTTTTTCCAGAAGGTCCCAAATATTTGTCATATATGCTATAATGTCTCCTACCTAGGAAATAGAAAGTCAACAGAGAAGACGGGGGAGGGGGGAGGGAGAGGAAGCAATTTTACGACTGTGTTACATTTTATGATGAACAAAACATGTAATTCCTGCAATACAATTAGGTGGAGGGGTAAAACAATGGGGAGGGGGAACAATACCCTGGAGTGATGCTTGAGCTAGGATTGTAGAAGGGCACTAACACTGTGATTGTGCCATCACTGCTCAAGCAGGGAGCTTTGAAATAGTTGAACAGAAACTCTCAGAAGCTTTAGGTGCTCTTACTGTCTGTTACAGGGAAACCAGCAGATTCTTAATCCATCTAAAATACAGACATGTGCTTTTCATCTTAAGAACAGACAAGTATCTCAAGCTCTGAGGATTAGCACTCTCACAGTGGCGACAGCAATAACAAGAAGGACAGGAAAAACAAGACATTGTACTATTGACATTGCAGATAGTGAACTCTACCCGTGTAAGTAGTTGGAGATTTTGTCCTCCTGCGGAAAAAATATGCCAAGATGGTCCTCTCCATTTCTTTGCTTGCTCATATGATTGACAATTTCAATAAGCCATCATGTGCACCAGCAGACCTAGTAAACAAACTGTGGGATGATTTCTGTAATGTCCAGTCCTGCTTGGTTGCAATCTGATGATAGACAATTTAATTACAGAAGCCAGCCAATTTTGTTTTGTTTTACAATTCATGCGATAGAAAGTTCATGCCTCCCTGCTTGGCTTAACACTGATATAGATGTGGACTCCACTGAGCAAGCCAACGACTGACACTCTATGATTATGGTAATCTTGCAACCACTTCTTCCTGCGTAATACCATTTTATGACTGCACCCACCCTGGAAAACTTTTTCTTGGCCAGAAGGACTCATAATCATAGAGGGTGACGTGATGAATCTCTTTAGGTCTGAAGCCTTTGGCTACAGGTTGGGAAACTTTATAAGAATGAAGGCATATTAAATATGAATCTCTAATTCCTGTGAGCTGAACTGGATGGCTTTTTTTAAAGGATGCAACTTGAAAGCTAGGGGTAGAACTGTTATTACTAAAACTAAAGCTATATCTAGACCTGACAAAATACTCCAGAGTAAACTGTTTTGGAGCAGCCCCAGATACAACACAGGAATGCCCTGAAGCCTTTCCAAATCCAAATAGCCATCTGGGCTGCCAGTCCATTGGGGCCACTTCTGCTGTTTCATGAGCCAAAAGCAGCTCCCTGGCAGAACCTTGCCAGCAATGTCACTTCTGATTAAGTCACAACGTGGTATCTAGTGATGCAGTGTGCCCCACATTCTTTCTGAAATGCTTGCTGGCCGAGGAAGGACTTGACCTCCTCGAGGAAAGCAAGCAAGGATGGGGCCATCCTGGTGTTCCTTTAGGGCAGTAGTTCTCAACCTTCCTAATGCCATGACTCTTTAGTACAGTTCCTCATGTTGTGGTGACACTGAAGCATAAAATTATGGGAAGGAAAGGACAGTGCCCACATCATGGAGAGTATGAGGCACAGCAGGAGAAAGGGAGAGCAAGAAAGAGAGGACTCCATTCAGGAGGCAGGCAAACTGAGGAAAGGGAGGGAGGGTAAGGGGAGGCCCTGAGACATTGGCAGAATCGCTTTGGGGGAGGCCTCCTCACCTTCTCTTTCTCCCTGGGATTCAGCAATGGAGAGGCCATTCCATCCGTCTCTAAGCCCTGTCTTCCCCCCAAGGTCCACCTCCCCAGGCACCTCTCCCTCACCTTCTCTCTTCTCCTTTCTCACCTCCTCCTCCTTCCTCTTCCCTTTTGGCTGTAAAGCAAATCTCAACTCCATTGCTCCCGTCTCTGCCTCCAAAAATGGCAGAGGGGGTGGAGCTGAATGAGGTCACCACCTCCCTCCAGAGAAGAAGAGGCCTCTGGGAAGTGAAGGGGGTGGGAAAAAGTTAGCAGTGTCTCGGTTCCTAAGACCATCAGAATTTTTTCCCCTAATGGTCTTAGGCAACCCCTGAGAAAGGGTCATTCGACCCCCAAAGGGGTCATGACCCACAGATTGAGAACCACTGCTTTAGAGTCCCCAGTCTGGGAGCAGCCACCGTAAAGACCCTCTCCCATGTTTACACCAAACACTCTTGTATGGGTGGGGGACAGAGAAAAGGCCCTCCTTCTCATACAAATGACGGAAAAGGTTAACAAATGGACTCAGAATTCTGTGCATAAAGTAAAACATCACAGCCCAAATCAAAACAAGGACATAAGACAATGCATGCGAGACTTGGAATTTTATCACATCGACTTGTTATTTCATTAAAGTCGTGTTTGCATGAATAATGGATACTGAGTTGAGCACATTAAATATTGTATCTATTTCCAGTAGCACAATTGCACTGGTTCTCTGATTCCTAAACCCATCATGCCCCCCTCATAACCTTGCCTTCTGCATTACTCTGGTTCCTTTGCTTATTAATTCTAAACTATCTTTGATCAATTTGCACATCAAAATAAGTAACACACATACACATACACATATCTATATTTATATATTTTATTATAAATAATAAAAGTGAATGTTTGTATGTATGTTTGTGAGCGGAAGGTGGTGTGGCGATGTTTCTCTCGGCTTTCTGGTTGGCTCCCACTTTCACAGACCACTGCGACCCCCATGAATGATGGACCTGGACCAAACATGGCACACAGATGCGCCCATGACTAACAGAACATACTGGAGGAGTTTGGAGGGGGGGGGGACGGACAACTGACTCACCCAGGTGGGAGTTAAAGTTCACTTTGCATCCAGAGAGCATTCCATACCCCACAAGTGATGGATCTGGAACAAACTTGGCACACAGAACCCCGATGACCAACAGAACATATTGGAGAGGTTTGGGGAACTGACCCACCTGGGTGGGAGTTGTAGTTCACCCTGCTTCCAGAAAGCACTCTGAACCACACCAATGATGGATATGGGCCACACTTGGAACACAGAACACTGATGACCAACAGAACATACTGGAGGGGTTTGGGGAAACTGATCCACCCATGTGGGAGTTGTAGTTCACCTTCCATCCAGAGAGCACTCTGAACCACACCAATCTTGTCTTGTCCAAACTTGGCACATAAATGCAACGTAACCAACTTTGAATACAGGCATGTTTTAGGAGTGATTTACCTTGGAATTTGGAAATTGTAGTTCACCCTCATCCAGAAAACATGGAATCAGCCAATAATGGACCTGGAACAAACTTGGCACATAGACCTCCATGCCCTCCTTTGAATACTGGTTGGGTTTGGCGGTGATTGGCCCACTATTTTGAGAATTGTAGTTCACCCACATCCTTGTGCATTTTTTAATGGGAGCATTCATTTAAAAAAAATATCAAAGACTGACTTTTTCTAATAAATAGTGTTACAAATTCCCTAACTGATATTACCTAACATCCCAAAACAAACAATGCCCTTTTCAAATAAACCAAGCATTGCCAGGTACCCAAGCTTGTATATAATAAAAGGAAAGCAGCTAAGTTAGAAATAGTGAGGGAAAGGCGGGGAGAGGAGGCAAATCCTACCGCCAATGCAACTTTACAGCTGGCATGCCAGCACAGGAATGGAAGGAATCCATCACACCAACGTAGGTGACTATGAATACTGCAAGATTGGGAGCTATTGACAGATGAAATCTGTCAATAACTAGGAAGAGGAGGATCATGGCAGTGGGGAAAACACCTTTGGTGACAATCCAGATGTAATGCCAGTTTTTCTGCCTTGTGTGTTGAAGTCTTGGAGAAACCCAAATTATCAAGAGATTTTTACTTAATATTTAATCTGTACACAGAGGATCATCTTTTTGCAGTGTTTTATCAAAATGGGAGATATGAATGAAGTAACTGATCATTGCAGCAATACATACTGCTATATATAAGAACAAAACTAAGTAAAATTAGAACTATTGCACATTCTAGATGTATTAGTCTGGTTCATGAACAACACCAAGTAATTCTGAATTCCAAGAGAACTGGGATGAGAAGAGTTTCTGAAGAGTCTCTCGCTCAGAATCTAGATCATTTATGTAAACAGAGTGAAACTAAGGAAGCTCCTGTTTCCATATTACTGCAATCCATCAAGTATTATGTATGCATTTTCATATAGTGGTGCTCCTTCTTATTTTGGAATAATGGCGTCTGCGCTGCATAACATTTGGCAGAAGAATTTTATCCCACCCATCAGCTGTCTCTCATTCTCTCTGCTGTACATGGTGGTGTTCTATAAAATAAATTGCTGCTTAACTACGTCTTTATTGTGTTTCTAAAAAAAGGAATTTTATTAATTTGGTTTTGTTTATTTTGTTTTTAACTGGCTTCTTGGCTTCATACAAACTGGGAGTGAAGCCCAGCTTGATCTTTTGTTCACAGCCTTTCAATTTTTTGTGTGATGCTGTGTTGAATCACACCACCTGAATTTAGCTAAATACACTTCATTAAACAGAAAGTAATATGGGTTCCTCCAGATTATTGTGATGGATGGATCTAATAGTAAAAGAAAAACACATACTCTCAGCAACAGTTGGTTGACTTAAACTTGGCCCAAACATAATTAATTACCAGTGGTGTTTATGCTGGGACTCTTAGTGATGAATTATACTACAATGCTAGGAGAGATATTCTGGATTTAGGGTTGTATGATAGATTCTTGTTATTACAACCATATGCACAGGACTTCTGAGTTTTCATTGTGCATGCTACTGCCATAAGTCATCACGAATGATTGAATCATTGTTTGTTTCAGATCTCATTTTTGCCCCATATTTTTTCATTAAAATGCATTGCCAGAGCATTTTTATGTGCTTGCGGTCTTATGACTTGCCCTGCAATCTAATAAAAGAAAACATATAAAGCGGGAAGTCAGGAATGACACTGTCTTCCCACAACCCTGGCATAGTTCTCCCCTTTGAATATGGGTGAGTTACCTAACATCTTATGTGCCGGTTTTCCATACAAATAAAGCATGTATGTTTGTAATATTTATTCAACATGGACATGGTGAGACTTTGAATAAAATAGTAACTTTGCAGATGTTGAGAGAGTTTTTTTTACTCTAAATTCATATGCTGCTGTAAAGCACTATAAGGACTTGACATTGAAATAGAGACTATTGATGATTTTTAATAATGCAGTTACAGTTATTTTGCACTGTCATGAGATATAGAGGAAAATACTGTAGATCCCTAATAGATCACATACTTTGCACAGAGAAAGCCATGGTTCAATTTCTGGGATATTTTAAGTAAGAAGTCCCCTATCTGCCATGCAATGTAGATACTACTATTTCTTAAAGAAGAGGGTTGGCCTGGATTTCCCTTGTGGTTTCTTTTAGTTCTATGATTCTATTATAGTCTCAGGTTCTAGTCCCAAAAAGTAACATCTCCCAATGTCTGAATTTATGGTATGGTTGCCTGGCATAGTCTGGTAGGCTTGTGGTGGGTCTGAAAAGGAATAAAAGTGATACATTTATGAGCTGACAAAGCTTTGGTCTAGATCCTTGCATTTTGAGAACTGTCAAATAAAAGCACACATTAACAACTTTTGGTGAAAATACCTACAATGAGTCTGTGATTCTGACATAATTTTTGAAGCCAAATAATCAACCAAGGTCATTATACTAAGCTGCCCGCTAATATTACCTTTCCAAAATTCCTTGTTCCTGGCCAGATGTGTACAGTTAGTTGAATGGCTCCCAAATTCAATGTGAAATTCTTACAGGATACTTAAAACATACCCTTAGTTTTACTGTTTCTCTGCCCATACTGTATCTCTTATCTGTGTTAAAACTGTAGCAGAACTACAATGATAGGTGCTCCAAACAAGAAATATCTTCCAAGGGTTAGAAGAACATTGTCAAATGCTCTGCTCACTCAGTGACAGCTCAGAATTTACACTGAACAGTTTTGTACTCTAGTATCTTGATTGTGTGTATATTGCTTAGAGACTTTCTGACCAGTTTTTACGAAGCAGAGTCCAAGTTTTCATAGTTGTCATTGGCCATCTCATATTGATCGCTGCAATCTATCCTTGGGAAACAGTTCATCCAAAGGTAATGGTAGAATCATCACGAATGAAAATGCAACATAAGCTACATAAGTCTCAGACTGCTGCTGCTCCTGCCACAGGGGTCCTGAATCCTTCCATCCAGCTTGGCTGCCCTGGACTACTTGCGAGTAGGAGAAGCCCCAGGCCCTTTCCAACTGGGTGCGACTCAGCAATCCTCCAAGGAGGGAGGGACTATAAAGCTGTGTTGCACCTGCCTTGGCCTAGTCTCAGACTGCTGCTGCTCCTGCCACAGGGGTCCTGAATCCTTCCATCCAGCTTGGCTGCCCTGGGCTACTTGTGAGTAGGAGAAGCCCCAGGCCCTTTCCAACTGGGTGCGACTCAGCAATCCTCCAAGGAGGGAGGGACTATAAAGCTGTGTTGCACCTGCCTGCCTGCCTTGGCCTAGTCTCAGACTGCTGCTGCTCCTGCCACAGGGGTCCTGAATCCTTCCATCCAGCTTGGCTGCCCTGGACTACTTTCCATCGGGCCTTCTTACCAACGCGCCAGCTTTTCCATCTGCTGAGCTATTCATAGCTAAAGCCCTTGTTGTCCCAGTTGCCGGCGAGGATTCCTCCAGGGGCCGGAGCAAGCTGCTGGGCCGCGGGCCAACTGGCCAAATCGAGCCGAAGAGAGACGGTCCCTTGCCGGGTGGCTTCGGCCTGCGGCCTAACCATCTGGACTTGTTTGTCTCCTTCGGCCGCTGGGCCAACTAGGCTTTCCACCTTTGCCTATTCTGCCCGGGCCCTACTGCCTTTCCATCTGGCCCTCACCACCGGCCAAGCGGCGGCCCCCCCCATCTGAGCTGACCGCCACCGTGTCGACCACCTCCGGAGGTCCATCCGCCAATTTACATCAAACGTCAGCTATTTACATCTGAATCATAGCACTTTACTAACTGCCAGTCTCCTGACCACTGTGTACATTTTGCGAACATTGCACGGTATAATCCGTCCTACCTCTGCTGCTAATGTGGTAATAAGACCATAATATAGCGCTTAGTGGCGCCTGTTCCGTAGCCAACTGTTTGCACTTTACCAACTGTGGCACTTTACCCCTCCCAACTCCTCCTGCCGCACTTTAGTAGTATAGAGGGCCAAATATTTTCTGTTGAGGCTGTTGCATTTTAATATCTTGTTGCACTTTAAAAACCTTGCACCTTAAGAATTACTCGGTAGCCGCGGAATTTACCTTGCACTTTGCACTTTAAGACTCTAGTATTCAAGGACCATCCTATTTCGCGGCTAACGCTTGCCTCTGGTACCCGTCATCTACCGAAGTGTCCATTTCCATCCATGTGGTCCCCCACCCTCCTATCCTTACTGTCTCTGTCACTATTATCTGGTGGAAGGGGCAGGGGAGGTAGTGGGCTGGAACCTGTGGGAAACAATGAGGGGAGGAGGGGGGATGAAGAAGGCCAGCACAATTGGCAAGATAAAACGCCAACATCCCAAACAGCTGGTGAAAGTGTGATTAAGACCCTAGCCAGAAATAGCGGCATGGAGGAGGGGAGGTGTTCCACTAGCCGAGGGGCCCCCATAGAGGTCATGGTGGGAAGGAGGAGATGCGGGAAAAGGAGACCTCAAATTCGGCCAAATTCGGACCACTTATCTATAATCAAAATTCCAAATCGGTCTCCTAAGGTAAATTGGTGTAACCAGGTGAGCGGACCCTCCGGTCTGAAGGTGGTGCTGTTGAACGCCAGATCTGTCAACGGAAAAACGACCTGGATCCAGGACTTAATCCTGGACGAACGGGCAGATCTGGCGTGCATCACGGAGACCTGGTTGGATGAAGCTGGAGGAGTAAATCTGACCCAGCTTTGTCCTCCGGGTTTCTCCGTGCAGCACCAACCTAGATCCGGAGGGCGGGGAGGCGGGGTCGCAGTGGTCTATAGGGACTCCATCCATCTGACCAGGTGCCCCATCCCGCAGACCGCAAATTTCGAAAGCGTCTACCTGAGGGTGGGTGACCGGGACAGTATAGGGATTCTAGTAGTGTACCGTCCACCTCGCTGCACTACAGTCTCCCTACCTGAGCTAGCGGGGGTGGTCTCGAGCCTGGCATTGAAGTCTCAACGGCTTCTTGTGCTGGGAGACTTCAACGTCCATGCCGAGACGACCCTCACAGGTGCGGCTCAGGACTTCATGTCTGCCATGGCAACCATGGGGCTGTCCCAACAAATATCTGGCCCCACCCACTGTGCTGGACACACATTGGATTTGGTTTTCTGTCAGGGATGGGAACAGGGTGGCGGTGTGGAGGAGTTGTCCATCTCTCCGTTGCCATGGACCGACCACTTCCTGATCAGATTTAGGCTCACTGCGCCCCCTAACCTCTGCAAAGGTGGAGGACCCATTAAGATGGTCCGCCCCAGGAGACTGATGGATCCGAATGGCTTCCTGACGGCTCTTGGGGATTTTCCCGCCACCTCGGTAGGTGACCATGTCGAAGCCTTGGTGGCTCTCTGGAATGGGGAGATGACCAGGGCTATTGACATGATTGCTCCGGAACGTCCCCTCTCAAGTAGCCGAGCTAAACCAGCCCCTTGGTTTACTGAGGAGCTGGCAGCTATGAAGCGAAGGAAGAGGGAACTAGAGAGCGTGTGGCGTTCGGAACCGAGCGAGTCAAACCGAGCACGGTTTGTGTCCTTTCTTAGGGCATATGCCGCGGCAATAAAGACCGCAAAGAAAACTTTCTTTGCGGCTATTGCGCCTGCAAAGAACCGTCCGGCGGAGCTGTTTCGGATTGTCAGAGGTCTTTTAACTCCCGCCTCTGCAGGTGGGAGCCCTGACAATTCGGTCGCGCGCTGTGAAGCATTTGCTCGGTTCTTCGCAGACAAAGTCGCCTTGATCCGTTCTGGGCTGGACGCCGCGTTAGATGCAGACTCTGTGGATGTAACGAGAGCACCTGCTTGTCCTATTTTGTTGGATTCTTTTCAGTTTGTGAAACCCGAGGATGTGGACAAGATACTTGGAGGAATGAGGCCCACCACGTCCATCCTAGACCCCTGCCCATCCTGGCTTCTGAGAGAGGCCAGAGGGGGATTGGCCGAGTGGGTAACAGTGGTGGTGAATGCCTCCCTTCGGGAAGGCAAGATTCCAGCGAGCCTAAAACAGGCTATTATAAAGCCGCTGTTGAAGAAGCCATCACTGGACCCCACTAAATTGGATAACTTTCGGCCTGTTTCCAATCTCCCCTTTTTGGGCAAAGTCATGGAAAGCGTGGTGGCCTCACAACTCCAGGTATTCTTGAGAGACACGGATTATCTGGATCCGGCACAGTCTGGTTTCAGACCGGGGCATGGTACCGAGACGGTCTTGGTCGCCTTAGTGGATGATCTGCGCCGGGAGCTAGACAGGGGGAGTGTGTCCCTGTTGGTGCTCCTGGACCTCTCAGCGGCCTTCGATACCGTCGACCACGGTATCCTTCTGGGGCGCCTTGCGGAAATGGGTCTTGGAGGCATTGCTTTGCGGTGGCTCCGATCATTTCTGGAGGGTCGCACCCAGAAGGTGTCATTGGGGGACTCCTGTTCCGCACCACAACTTTTGACTTGTGGGGTGCCACAGGGTTCCATACTGTCCCCCATGCTGTTTAACATCTACATGAAGCCGCTGGGTGAGATCATCCGGAGTTTCGGGGTGCGGTGTCATCTGTACGCAGATGACGTCCAACTCTGTCACTCCTTCCCACCTGCTACTAAGGAGGCTGTCGAGGTCCTGAACCGATGCCTGGCCGCTGTAACGGTTTGGATGAGGGCGAACAAACTGAAACTAAATCCAGACAAGACAGAGGTACTCCTGGTCAGTCGCAAGGCCGAACGGGATATAGGGTTACAGCCTGTGCTGGACGGGGTCGCACTCCCCTTGAAGGCGCAGGTTCGCAGCTTGGGTGTGACCCTGGACTCATCGTTGAGCCTGGATCCCCAGGTTTCAGCGGTGACCAGGGGAGCATTTGCACAGCTTAGGCTCGTGCGCCAGCTGCGCCCGTATCTCGGGAAGTCTGACTTGGCCACGGTGGTACACGCTCTTGTCACATCCCGCCTGGATTACTGCAACGCTCTCTACGTGGGGCTGCCCTTGAAGACGGCCCGGAAGCTTCAGCTGGTCCAGCGTGCGGCAGCCATGTTACTAACTGGAGCGGGTAGCAGGGAGCACACAACGCCCTTGTTGTCCCAGCTTCACTGGCTGCCGATTTGCTACCGGACCCAATTCAAGGTGCTGGTCTTGGCCTACAAAGCCCTAAACGGTTCCGGCCCAAAATACCTTTCTGACCGCATCTTGGCCTACGAGCCCACGAGGACCTTGAGATCGTCTGGGGAGGCCCTTCTCTCGATCCCGCCTGCATCACAGGCACGGCTGGCGGGGACGAGGGAGAGGGCCTTCTCGGTGGTGGCCCCCCAGCTGTGGAACACTCTCCCGGCACACATCAGACAGGCGCCCTCCCTCATGTCCTTTCGAAAAAGCCTTAAGACCTGGCTGTTCGAGAGGGCATTTAATTAAGTGCTAAGCAACAACATTACGGTAATGAGAACTGGAATGGTATAAGGAAAATGAGACTGGCTATGATTCTACTAAGAGACGAAGCGGATTTTTATGTAGTTTGTATTTGTTGTATAGTCATATGTTGTTGATACTGGCCTCTGTAACTGTCTTTTTATGTGTACTGTACACCGCCATGAGTCGCCCGTAAGGGCTGAGAATGGCGGTCAATAAGTGCATCTAATAATAAATAAATAATAAGCTACAGCCCCACTGGGTCATCCACTTGTCTGCTGTTCCCTACTGGCCAGTAGCTATGGAACAACCTATAAGTGTCATTGCAATCATGTCTATCGAGGTCATAATGGAGTCTCTTTGCAAGGGGTCCCATTCTAATGTGACCATGAGAGCCAGGTGCTTGCGGAAAGCTCCATGGCTGGTGAGATGCCAACAATATTCAGGAAAATGAGGATGGCAGTAGTGTGCATGTAGACAATTGCTCAGGCCAAAATCGATCCAATCCATCTGTCCAGATGGCCACAACTTGCAGACTTTGGAGTATCCCCTGATTTTGCTTAGTACAGAGCAGTCTGATTAAGGGCAAAGATCTCCAGAAATTTACTGAAAGTTGCCATGAGTTATGAAGACTGCAGCACAGTATTCAGGATTTTTGTTTGTTTGTTTGTTTTTACTAATGTAAACAAGCCTTGAGAAGAAAATTGACTAGAGGACGCATTTTTCTTTTCCTCTACTCTGATGAAAAAAAATATATATGCAGAAATTAGGTATATTTCCACTGAAAGAGACATGGATATTTGTATTATATTGTTTTGTTTTATTTTTAAAAGGAGGAAGTTAGTGTGGCACTGTCAGTGTTCTCTTTATGTGAATTTGCCTGTATTCCAGTCATGCAACTCAAGTAGAAACAGTGATCATGAGGAGATAAAAAGCAAAATGCCGTGATTGCATTGGGAATATATTAGCTGGAACGCTGTCTCAGCAGCTGGCCTGTTGCTTTGAAAGCAGAGTTATTCCAAGAACTATATAAATAAACAGAGACCTTGGGAATTTTTATTCATCCAAAAACCCCTCTTTGCCAAGCCAACCATTACCCAAAGTTTCTCTATATGTGTGCCTCATATGTAGGGTACTTGCAACAGAGGAAATGATGACTCAGTGTTATGTGCCAAATCCTTTATGCAGAGATTTGGCATGTTCCCACTTTAAGGTGGAATGATTTTCCAGAGGTTTAAACTCACAGTAATTAGTCAGCTAATTATAATTGGGTCTCTGGATTTTATTGCTTCTACTGTCCATCATACTCAAGTTACTGGACATCTACATGGATTATGCGCCCAGAGGGCATTGTGTTGAGAAAAGTCCAGAAAGATCTCACAGCTGTGGACTCCCAATGATCTAAATTCAACTGCTTTGACTCATCATGAGTAAAGAAAGAGAAACATGGTGTGTGAAGGAGAGTCAGGAAATAGGGGAAGAGAACTGGAAGTTTTCAACTCAAACAATGAGGATGTAATCCTAGTGTTTACTAATTGTTCTGTTTTGGATCCACAATCACCTGAATTAAACTAGATGTGCAGTTTAATGCCTTGAAGCTGCCATGAGAACATTTCATTTGATGTTAGGCAGGAACTAATTCCACTGGGAACTATTTGCTCCAATACATTTCTGTTCTTGCTGTGATGGAGGGAGGAAGTGTCTTTAATGTTGTTATTGCCTAGTATGCTGGGAGAAATGGGACAAATCAGATGTACATTTGGCATTCGGCCAGAAGGTAGAGCAGTAGGAGGGCTACAGCAGTTCCCTACCTGCTATTAGGTGATGTGGTGTAATAGAGTGTTGGATTGGGAGATTCTGCTTCAAGACCCTATTAAACTATGAAACTCTCTGAATGAATTTGAGTCATATATTGTCTCTCATTTTCCCCTTTCCTATTTTCCTCATCCTGGCCTACCACACATAATGGTTGTGAAAATATGAAAGGGAGGACAAGAGGTTCCAGGTAGCCTGCATGAAAGTCACTGGAGAAATGTCACTAATAGTATATGGGGTCCAAAGGGACCAGATCCCATTTGATCTTGGCTTGTACTGGATAGCTGTAGCTTATATTTCATAGGAAGGAACTGGCCAAACCACACTCAAGTATTTCTTACCTACAAACATCCTACAAAACTAATTGAGTCACCATACAATGGCAGACCACTTAAAGGCACATGCACATCTACAATAGTCTATGTAGCAGTAAATAATATTGAATAAAGAAGAGAAGCACAGGACCACAGCCTCTCTCCACAACTTTATCACATCATTTGTAAGATGCAAAGTTAGAGAAGACATTTTAGCGATGGAGAGAGGGCTGAAACCCAAGAGGACAAGCCCCTTTTTCTGCTGCCATTTGTGTTTAACACATCTAGTGCTGTTCCTTCTATGCTTCCAAGTTCTTTCCTACCCATAAAAAGAAAAGCTATTTAAACACACACACACACACACACAAACAAACATATATATACAACTCTCTCTTGCTGCTTTTAGGCGTTTCATGATTATATCATAAGTTAAATGTTTGGACGTTCATCCATGAATGTTATTCTTAGACTGCAAAAAAACTAAACCTATCCTTGTTGCTAATATAAAATGCATTCAGTACCTTAACTAATCCCCAAATGAAAGCATTACCCCCTATAAGAATTCTATCTCCTTATAAAATTTTCTTTCTGTCTCTACATTTCTAGCATTGTAGCTGGTGAATGAGTTAAAATCATTCATACTTAAAACTCTTATATTAGCTGTGTTTGCATTTACTTGGTAACTTTGCATTCTCATTTTTCTTAGGATGCCTGAACTTCCACTAAAGTTTTAATTTCTACAGTTTTTCTTTGGCAGATCTAATACATATAAATTATTATAATCAGCAAGATGGAGAACTTGAAGTTGTCCATCAACATTAACATATGGGCATCATACATACAGGTCACCTGGTCAACCTTCGGCAGTGTGGAAGACTCGGCCTACAGCTTGATGTCAGTTCCCAAATAAACTCTCTGAATTAATGGGGATTTGCATGTCAACAGTTACATAAATGGCATTGGTTTAATGGGTCTACTCTAGTTGGAGGTTGAGTCAATGTGGTGTAGTGATTTGAGTTTTGGAACAGGATTTTGAAGATTAGGGTTCAAAACCCTACTCAGCAACAGAAATCCTTTGGATTACTTTGGGCAAGTCACATCTTTCAGCCTTAGACAAAGGTAAAGACAAACAAATTTTGTCAAAAAATAAATCTGTGAATGCATTGTCCTAAATCAGAAATGACTTGAAGGCACATAACAATAACAACTCTGATTGGATTCCATTCACTGTCCCACAACCTTGTGAGGTGGGCGAAGTTGAGAGACAGAAATTCCAAAGTTTACCTCGTAGCTTTCCCATTATTGTTATTATTATTATTATTATTATTATTATTATTATTATTATTATTATTTCAAAGGCTGGATGGGCATCTGTTGGGGGTGGTTTGACTTTGTTTTTCCTGCCTGGCAGAAAAGGGTTGGACTGGATGGCTTCAGGGTCTTCCAGTGAAATAGTACTGTTAAATTTATGTTGGCATAATTGTATAATTGAAAATAGAAATTTAAGGAGCTAGCTCTTGTGGTTTCTTTTAAAAAATGTTGTTCATAAAAACTTGGTTAAATTCCCAAAAATTAGTGGATGTGTGAAATGTTCTGAAACTGGGTGGAAGGAGAGAATAGTGGTAAATGTGTTCTACCATTATAGCAAGTTTCATCTCAATAGCTCTAAAAATAAGGGAGAGAAGATCCCCAGAAGCCCCCCCCCCCTTGCGCAATTACATAATGAAAAAGTAACAAAAAACATTATAGTTACGATACGATCCTCTTACTATACTTTAGAGTGTCTTTAGAAACTATTCACCTCCCCCAATATTTTTTGTAATTCTTTTTTATTTTCATTGTAAACACAGGTAGAATCATGTAAATTTCAGTAACTATTTCATAGTGCAAACAGAATCTTTTCACTTAATTTTCTTAACATTACCAATTCTGCACTTATCTCCCACTTGTGTCTAACAATATTATTATTTTATTATTTATTTATTTAAGACATTTATATGCGGCCCTCTCACCTGAAGGAGACTCAGAGAGGCTTACAAGTTATATGTACATACAATATATAATATTGTTAGCATAGCACAATGTTAGTATTATATATTATTATGTTGTACTATACCGTTATACTGTAATATTATTAGTAATATTACATGTAATATAAAATATATAATTATTATATTATTATATTGTATTATTATTAATATTATATTGTATTACAATATTATGATCAATAATATATGTATATACAATATATTATAATTATTACTCCCCTCCTTCCCCCTTCTCCCACAACCTTCCAGGAACAGTACTTTCCTTCATTCAGATATTATTTTTATTGATCAATTGTGAAGCAAATATGGTTCAGTTCTTTGTATTTTCCTTTTTCTTTTCCTCTATCAATATTCCTCATTTTGAATCCCACTTCTACTTAATTTGATCTGTTGTATATTTGGTTCTCCTTTTGAAAATGTAGTCCTGAAGCATGAAATCCACAAAATTTTCAAACCATTTTAACTCTCCACTTTCTGTGCTCTTTCCAGCACAGTGCCACAGTTGTTTGGGCAGCTACTGTCATATATTTTATGGTATCAACCAGTCTTTAATGTTGTCCATCCTATCTACTTTCTTGGTGAAGAATTCTTTTTTGTACAACTCCAATTTTTGCCCTATTAATTCTTCCATCTCCTTCTTTAACTTGTTGTAGAATTTTTGAACTTTTTCGCAGTCCCACCACATATGCATATAGGAACTAATTTCTCCACATCTGTGCCAACATCACTTTGATATTGATTTAGTTAAGTGAGCTAATTTAATAGGGGCTCTATATCATTGGTCAATATTTTCCATTGTGTTTCTCAGATCCCCTCCTCCAATTTAGTAATTGCACAGGCCTATTAAGTATCCACCATGATTTGAACAGACTGCGTCTCTGTCTGGTCATTCTGGGGAACAAGCTTAGTAAAAAGATGGCCTTTTGGATGTATCATAAGTATTTTACCAGAGGCAACACTTAAAGAGTATGTGTGTTTTATAGAAAAGGACAGAGCTTGAAATGCTATTGGCTTAAAATGAACAAAGCAAATTCCCTAACTTTTAATTTGCAGCTAAAGGATTTTGGGGCTGAGGAGGGTTAAACATTTTCCAACCTCCCTCTCCTCCAGATATAAAATAGATAGCAGTGAGTGCTCATTTAAAAGCTTCTGGCTAGGCTCCTTAAACAGTTAATCTTGGTCAGTTCTATCTGGTTTGCACATGTGTTTCCTGTTTTTCTTCTCAATTCTATACTGTTCAGGGACTTGGGGAACAAGAGTCCAGGATTTTCCTGTAAGGAAGGGCTGCTTTGTTCATTACTGCCTTGGGAATGTGCTAAAGTTTAGCATGTGTACTCCAGGCAACAAACTACATTTCCAAGGACAGTAATCAGCTTTGCTTGTTAAAAAAAAAAAGTTCAGCTGAAAGGAAAGCAATAATCAGCACATTTCTTTTAGACGTGTTGGCATTATCAGCCTGGAATCCTTTTACTTTAGTGCTCATGGTTTGCCAAAGGTAGCTTGACTGCATTAAAAGAAAGCACAGAAAAATCACTCTGTAACCCAGGAAGATTATGTTGTAGATGTCTGTAATGTTCCCCAAACTGTGCTCATTTGAATGTCTGAAGTTTGAGATTATGTTGTCTTCTTTCTAGAGCAGAATAAGTGTATTGTGAACGCTCTATTGTTCAACTACACACACAAACACACATTTCTGGTTGGATGTATGACAATGTATTGATTAATGTATTGTCGAAGGCTTTCATGGCTGGAATCACTGGGGTGTTGTGAGTTTTCCAGGCTGTGTGGCCATGTTCCAGAAGCATTCTCTCAGCAAGATGGAGTGGATGAGGGATTGGAGGACATCCAACCCCAAATTGGGAAAGAAGTCGTCCAGGAATACCTGGCCGCTCTTAATGAGTTCAAGTCCCCAGGGCCAGATCAACTACACCCAAGAGTACTGAAGGAACTAGCGGAAGTCATTTCGGAACCATTGGCAACCATCTTTGAGAGTTCTTGGAGAACGGGAGAAGTTCCAGCAGATTGGAGGAGGGCCAATGTGGTCCCAATCTTCAAGAAGGGAAAAAAGGACGACCCAAACAACTACCGTCCGGTCAGCCTCACGTCGATACCGGGCAAGATTCTGGAAAAGATTGTTAAGGAAGCGGTCTGCAAACACTTAGAAACAAATGCAGTCATCACTAATAGTCAACATGGATTTATCAAAAACAAGTCATGCCAGACTAATCTGATCTCTTTCTTCGATAGAGCTACAAGCTGGGTAGATGCGGGGAATGCCGTGGATGTGGCGTACCTGGATTTCAGTAAGGCCTTCGACAAGGTCCCCCATGACCTTCTGGCAAGGAAACTAGTCCAATGTGGGCTAGGCAAAACTACGGTGAGGTGGATCTGTAATTGGTTAAGTGGACGAACACAGAGAGTGCTCACTAATGCTTCCTCTTCATCTTGGAAAGAAGTGACGAGCGGAGTGCCGCAGGGTTCCGTCCTGGGCCCGGTCCTGTTCAACATCTTTATTAATGACTTAGATGAAGGGCTAGAAGGCATGATCATCAAGTTTGCAGACGACACCAAATTGGGAGGGATAGCCAATAGTCCAGAGGACAGGAGCAGAATTCAAAACGATCTTGACAGATTAGAGAGATGGGCCAAAACTAACAAAATGAAGTTCAACAGTGACAAATGCAAGATACTCCACTTTGGCAGAAAAAATGAAATGCAAAGATACAGAATGGGGGACGCCTGGCTCGAGAGCAGTACGTGTGAAAAAGATCTTGGAGTCCTCGTGGACAACAAGTTAAACATGAGCCAACAATGTGATGTGGCGGCAAAAAAAGCCAATGGGATTTTGGCCTGCATCAATAGGAGCATAGTGTCTAGATCTAAGGAAGTAATGCTCCCCCTCTATTCTGCCTTGGTTAGACCACATCTGGAATACTGTGTCCAATTCTGGGCACCACAATTCAAGAGAGATATTGACAAGCTGGAATGTGTCCAGAGGAGGGCGACTAAAATGATCAAGGGTCTGGAGAACAAGCCCTATGAGGAGCGGCTTAGGGAACTGGGCATGTTTAGCCTGAAGAAGAGAAGGCTGAGAGGAGATATGATAGCCATGTATAAATATGTGAGAGGAAGCCACAGGGAGGAGGGAGCAAGCTTGTTTTCTGCTTCCTTGGAGACTAGGACGCGGAACAATGGCTTCAAACTACAAGAGAGGAGATTCCATCTGAACATTAGGAAGAACTTCCTGACTGTGAGAGCCGTTCAGCAGTGGAACTCTCTGCCCCGGAGTGTGGTGGAGGCTCCTTCTTTGGAAGCTTTTAAGCAGAGGCTGGATGGCCATTTGTCAGGGGTGATTTGAATGCAATATTCCTGCTTCTTGGCAGGGGGTTGGACTGGATGGCCCATGAGGTCTCTTCCAACTCTTTGATTCTATGATTCTATGATTCTATGATTCTATGATGTTTCTCCTGCATCTATGGCAGGCATCTTCAGAGGTTATGAGGTCTGTTGGAAACTAGGAAAATAGGGTTTATATATCTGTGGAATGTCCAGGTGGGAGAACTCTTGTCTGTTTGAGGTAGGTGTGAATGTTTCAATTGGCTACTTTGATTAGCATTTAATGGCCTAGCAGTTTCAAGGTCAGGTTTTTTACTGCCTGGGGGAATCCTTTTTGGGGAGGTGATTAACTGGCCCTGGCTGTTTCTTGTCTGGAATCCCCCTGTTTTTGAGTGCTGTTCTTTATTTAGCATTATGATTTTAGAGTTTTTTAAATAGTGGTGGTCCAATATTGTTCATTTGGCAAAAATATGATAGCAGTGTGACAGGACAGAAGTTTGTAATGGATTAGGTTAGTCCCAAATAAAATGGACATATTAAATCAGTTGTTGGGTAATGAATAATTGCATCAATAAATTCAGTTAACTCAGGGCGTTTCTACACTTACCTAAAACCCAAAAAGGAGAGGGAGGGAAATTAGAAGAGAAGGAAATTAAATATGGAAATGATATAGGATTTCAGAATGGCTGAGGAAGATTACAAGGCCAAAGCAAATGCTTCCTCCTGGATTTCAGTCCCCACCCCCAACCAAAACCCCAGGCTTTCCTTTGAGGGGTTGCCTGTTGCCACCCTACCTCTAGCCCCCAAGTTTTCCCCCAAGAAACTAACCGGAGCGGGCTACTAAGGTCCAGATCTTTCCAGGTGTGGCCCTTGTGGAGATTGACTCCAGGGACTGCTTCTGGAGTCACGGGGGTCTATCCCTCACAGCCATCCCAGTTCTTTTGGATGCCTCAGGTAAAAGTGAGATAGGTCCTGCATTTGGGGCTTGTCTGGAAGAGCCCTTGGGCACTCAAGTCAGGTCTAATAATAGTATTTAAACCAATATGTGTTCTGTGTAGACTATGGATGAAATGGAAACTCCAGATTATTTTTTCTTCCATGACCCTAGAATTCAGATTAACGAAAGAAGGTGACTGGTGGAAGATTTAAGAAAGATAAAAAAGAAAAGAATTCTACATGCAATCCTTTGTTATATTTCAGATTCACTGCCAAAAGATGCAGTGATAACTACTCACTGAAGTGACTTTAAAAAGGGTCTAGAAAAAGAGTTTCTCAATGGCTACAACTTGTGATGGCTCAATATTACTTCCTGTATAAAACATACTATATAGCATCAGGAACTTGAGTGAGAGAGCACTATTGTAAATTGGACTTCTCTAAGGTAATTGGTTTACCAATCCAAAGACAGAATGCTTGACTTCATAGGCATTTGGTCTGATCCAGTAAGATGGGAGATAGAAGGGGGATTCACAGGGGATTGTGGCGAATCCAGCATAGGGAGTCCATCACCCTGCACCCTACATTGCTCACATTGCCCCTTCCTCCATCATAAGGGGGGATGTGTCACTGCCTGGCTTTCTCCCGTTCTTCTTTATGGAACACGGGAAGCCCTCCATGTTCCCAGTGCTGCCTCTTATGACAGTTACCTCTCTTCAAGCATGGAGCTCTGCCAGAAGTAGGTTTTTATAGATTAAGGCCAGGATTTTAGATGCGATGACAAATTCAGCACTCCAGAATTGCAAATAAATAAATAATCCAAGTGGATAATGAAGTAATTCACACAATCTCCCAAAAATAGTCCTGATCTTTAGAAGAAATACTATTATATTGCATTCGTTAGTTTACTAGCAGTTTTCTTCTGCCTCTGGTTATGGAAAATATTGCTCACTATTCTGGTTCAATGGGAACAAAAAACCTGTGCAAATTTGAGAGTAACAATGCTTTTCAACTACTGGAGAGTCTAACATGCCAGGAAAAATAAAACATTAATTGAGTGACTGAATGATTGATTGATTATTAATTACAGAAGCACCCCATGAAATTTGGATCTAAATGCCATGTTCACCATCATCCAAGAATTACTCCTGAATTGCTACACTTGAGTGAATAACATTTAACTCGGTGGATAGTCCATACCAGGAGCTAGGATTATGGGTGTATTTACATTTTAGAATTATGATAATGCAGTTTGTAGTTTAGCGAGACACCAGCAGTCTTTGGCAAAGAAAGCTAAAAACCCAATGGTTTAGAATTCCATCCAGCTTCTTACTTCTAATTTCTAACTTCTTTCCACCAAAAAGCTGACTTTGGGTGCATTTACATTGTAGAATTAATGCAGTTTGACATACTCACTGCTATGGAATCCTGGGAGTTGTAGCTTCATGAGGCACCAGCATTTTTTGGTATAGAAGATTTACCACCTTATCACATTGAGAAATTTCACAGTCATAGGACACTTCAGCATCTTTTCAAGCATGGAGAGTCACTGAGCTCATCACATGAGTTAAGCTGCTTCTGGCTGTCATGCATAGCCCTCATTGATTGAAAAGAGACAGAAGTGCCCTGAAAGAAGGGGACTCTGGCAATCGAACTCATCACATTAAGAAATTTCCCCCTCATAGGACACTCTAGTCTCTTTTCAGGCATGCAGAGGCCCAGAGCTCATCACATGTTTCAGGATTGAAGAGGCAGAAATGTCTTAAAAGGAGAGAATGTGAACACAGGTCAGCAGTCATGTTCAGAGCTCCTTCCTCTTAGTGTTCTTTACTCCCATGTGTACAACTGAAAAACAGGTGTGATGGGAAACTTCAAACGTTTCCTGTACTGTTTCATTGCCCAACCATCAGCTGTTTCTTGTATCCTATGGGGTTTGATGCAGAACCATAGGATCCCATGGAAAGAAGTGGTTTTAAACTGGTGTCAATCTCCTTTAATGTAGGGAGCTTTGGGCAGGGCGAGGTATCTCTTGGTTTTTGGATATTGTTGTTTCTCCTGATTAAAAAGAAAAAAAAGGAACACTGACCTTGTGATGAATGTAAGATGAATGTATTGTCAGCTCTTAAGTTTTCACCTGTGAGTGTGATGTAGAGGCAGAATGTGAAATGGGACTGCTGCTGATATAAAAGGAGAGATTCCCTACTCTTAAAATAACAGTCACTCATGCTTTCACCTCACAATGTGATGGGGTGGTTAAAATCATTGTAAAACAGCTCTCATGAATCCATAACATTGAGCCATGTGAAGTAAAGTGGTGTCAAACTGCATTAGTTTTAAAGGATGTACACACACAAAGGCCATATCTATACTGCCATATAAGGCAGTTTGAAACAGCATTATATGGTAAGTGTAGACTTTTATAATGCAATTTAACTGTATTGAACTGAATTATACGAGTCTACATTGACCATAAAATGTAGTTGGAGGAGCATTATATAGAAGTATGGATGGGGACTGAGTCATTCCAAATAATAAGATAGCAAATGCAGAGGAAAAATATGGAAAATGTGAGAATCATATATATTTTAAGTGCTTCACAAAATATTTCACAGATCACTGGACTTGGACATGTAAACACATCATTTTTCAGTACTTACTTGTGTTACTGCAATGCAAAGTTTGGACTGCTTTCTGTTTTGTTTTATTTGGAAGGATTCTTCCCTCTGCTTGGCAGTCATGTGTAAAACAATAAAGAATAGGACGGTTTCTGCTAATATTTTGTAGGCCTTCCCCACCTTCTTTTCCCAACACCAACAGCCTAAGGCAAAAGTCTTCCCAATAAACAGATTTTCAGAGCATAAGTAAAAAGTCCTATTCCCCGTTACCATCATATAAAATATCTGTGTCATTCTGCTGTGGTTTCCCTTTTGTTTCAATGACTTTGTATTCTGAACAGCAAACTGGGTAGATGGCCCATTGTTCTGGGAGGTCTGATAACAAAGACTGGGTAATATCTCTGTTAAAGAAATAATTAAGAGAGCGTTGAAAGTTGTGTTTGAATATTTAACAGAGGGTCCTAGCCTTGATTGCACCATGGCTCAATCACTTCCTTCCTGTTTCTCAGCAGTAGTTAATGCCTGGTCCAAAATCAGATAGCAGGGCTAAGAGCAAAAGTTTTATTTATTCTGCACCTGTGATGTTATGTGCATGGCAAAGGCTTTAGCATTTTAGAATAAGCACATTCAGCAATAGACTTAACTGAACACAGAAGGAAAATAATATGATAGCTCTGTTTTCTTTGCTGGTCTTTTCTATTTACTCCTTCAAATAGAATTTTCTTGACAAGGAACACTCAAAGGTTGTTTGTACTTCCTTCTTCTTCAATACATCCTACAGTACCAGGTATTCATTGGTGACCTTCCATCCAAGGACTGATGAGGGCTGATTCTACCTAACTTCCACATCATATGGGATGGGGAGCATTTGTCAGAGGAGGCAAAATTAAAAAGTTCATCCATTAGATCTTGCAGTTCTAACACTCCATTAATCCAAATCTATTTAGAGGGTTGTAAGTCAGAACTAATTATTTTTCTTTCCTTCCTCATGATAAAAATTTATTTATTTATTTCACAGTTTTCTATACCGAGCTTCTCAACCTCATTGAGGGACTCAGCCCGGTTTCCAGCCATAAAAAACATATACACTCATTAAAATATCATATATCACAATTACAAAAACAACTTTAAAAACACTATATATAAAAACTAATTTCATGCTCCTCTCTGGGAAAAGTAAAGCCAGCAAGAGGTATCTGACAGTGGTAGTATTTCCTGGAATTGTTTTGCTCACATGCAAATATATTAGTCTGAAGAGGAAAGAACTCTATACTCATGGAGGGCTTTCACGCAAGTCATAACTATTAACTACACAAAAGTCCAAGTTCTAGCTCTCCTGGAGACCTTTCATGCATAAAGGAGTATCTCCTGGTTCTTCCAGACAGTCTCATAATCCAGGAAAAAGAAATGGGGGAAGGGGGAGGAATTGTGGTACTTCAAAGCAAGTCTAAACACAGAACTGTAAGTCCCAGTAAACACTCTACTGGCATTTTGAAAGGTTTGTCATGGGTTTTAGAAATCTGCAAGATGGACATAGGACATCCTCTGAAAGTTTTCTTTTAATTTTTTATTGACATTTGGAGATATGCTGGACTTCATAAACACTGATGCGGAGATATGAATGTGTACACAAGCAGATTTCTTGTCATTATCTCTCCTCACTCTCTTGCTGTCTGTCAGTTTGCTCTCTTAGACCCCGCTTCCCTTTGGGGTCATCTGCCTGCCATGCTGATGCCCACTGTGTAAATTCAAGCTCTTTTTAATGTCATAAATATCAGAACAAAAGAATGGTTGCAGAGAGTACTCATGGGTATTGCTTTGTCCCATGTTTTTTACGAGTGCCGGGATATATAGTAATGTGAATATGAACATTTTTAGGCTGATCTCGGCTTTTAAGCTCACCTTTTAAACCCATGTTTTTCTGCCAATGATGTGATTTAGCGCCCATCATCATCTAGGCATCCTCCCCACACACACCTTTTATCCCATATTCTCTTGGATTTTAGGGCTTGTGTAGAAGATCCTTCCCTTTCAGACCCATTGCTTTGCACGGGATTAGCAAGAAGCGAGGGTAGGTAGCACACTTCAAACCTCATGTTTACTTAATCCTAGAAAACGGGTTTTTGTGACAGTTCCCAGACCAATATGTTACCAAAAATGATTTTTTGTAGTGAACAGAGCATTAGATCTATTTAATTGGTCCAGATGGCCTGGTGTTTGCAAGTATTAATTGGCAAAGTCATTGGCAACTGCCAAAGGGAAGACCAGAATCTCGTAGTTTAATATCCAAATGTGACCCAGGAAGACCTAGGTTTGTGAAGAACAAAAGTTAGGTTCTTTGTGGAGTTAACAAGCCACAAAACTTGCAGAATTCTCCAGGACTCCTATTCCCTATCAACCATGACTAGATCCCCTCCATCTTGTCATTCCCACCCCCCTGTTTTATGTGGCTTTGCTCTGAAGCAAAAGCAAGCATGTTGGCACACACTGATAAAAACTTTCTTCTCCCCTCTCTCCATCTGAGGCAGATCTCTGCAGAAGTGACAATTCAAATCTATTTGAGAAACTCCACAGGATATTGGTCGGCGTATTCCTGCTTCTTTTAAAATTCTCTTTATAAGACCTGTTTCTCCTTTTTCCTCCCTTTCTCTTAAAACTTGGACAGAGGAGAACAACTGCTTACATGAAGACTTACAGTTCTTATCCGTTCTGACAGCCCTACCATCAATTTTAATAGGATTCCAAAAGGGTAAAGAAAACCAGAACTTTTTTTCTATTTTGGCCTGTGCTGTCATTGTGATAGAAATCAGGAACAAATGTTTCATGATGAATATTTTTTAAAGTGTTTGCCTCCCTTCCCTCCTCAGTAGAGGTACAATTTGAGTGTAGAAGCCTTAAAATGAGGACCAAGCATTTGCTTTGTGATCTATCTGCGTTTGGTCAGTTGGAAAGATTTGAAGGCAGAAACAACACTAGCAATTGTATGTCTCTGCACCAAAAAAGCAAAGCGAGCAAGTAGGTTTTGGCAGCAAATGTCTGCAGGCGGTTTGCCAATATACTGATTCAGTGTTTATGGGAACATCTTGAAATAGCTCCCAAATTAATTACTGTATCTTCCATCACTCTAGTATGATGTCTGAACATGAGGAGAAAGTAAACAATAGTTAATGATCTGGGATCTGCTGGCAGATGCTGTATTAGCTCTGGTTCTGATTTTCACTTACCAGTCATAAGAGATTCAGATCAGATGTTTATCTCTGGGAGGAAAGCACCACACACATACATACAAGACAGAAAGGATATCTGTCCCTTCCACAGCTGCTTCTATGGGGAAAGGTTCACACACAATGAAATTCTATCATGGGATAATTTTCTCAAACTGAAAATGGCTGTGTTAGAATTTTTCCTCCGTTTGCTGAAATGTGCAAAAAATGTAAAGGCATCCAAAAATTCCCCCTTTTCAGCCAAGATATGTATAACTTAAGTATTTTTTTCTTCCTGTTATTATAAACTGGGACAGGGAAGGTCAAGAGTAAAATCTGAATTTTCAAATTACTTTTAGACTTCTGGTTCAAGTTAATGTGTTACATCTTTAACCCACTGTGGTTTTAAGATCATATTTTGTACCTGCCCTCCTGTGGTATGAGTTGGCATTGCATCAGAGAAAACAAACCTGAGTATTGTTTTCCTAATGTGGTTGCTCAATGATTACTTTCATCTCAAATGAAATGTCATAACAATGGAATACAGCCCTCAAAATATATACTACAACATTGCTTCATTAAGTCCAAAAGGAATTGGAGGGATACCACCAGCCAAACCTTTCTGAAAAGAGGAAACCTGGGAAACCATGCTAATACAACACAGTCAAAGACCTAGCTCACAAATATAGCAGGTTCACTGAACTGCTCAAAATTATTCTAGGATTCTCTCAGATGGGAGATGATGGAGCATGAGGGACAAATAAATCCATGGTTCTATGATGAGTTCAGACCCAGCAAGACCTTAAATGAGTTCCTTGGCCAAATCTGCAGGAACAGAATGGTGCAGATATGACATTGGCCCAGATTATCTGATTTGAACTCAATTATATGGCAGTGGAGATTCATATAATCCAGTTCAAAGCAGATAATATGGGATCAGATACTGGATTATATGGCAGAGTAGATCCAATCATTGTTTGACTACAACAACAGTATTGTCTATCAGTTCTTCCGTCTCTTTTTTTACCAAACCTTATTGTCCTTATCACCAGAAGGTTGTAAACATCAGCATCAGGTCCTACCAAAACTTGCCACACTGAAAATTCTCCTGGTTTCTGCTAACATTTCAAACATATTCTGTTGTTGTTGTTGTTGTTGTTGTTGCTGCTGCTGCTGCTGCTGCTGCTGCTGCTGCTGCTGCTGCTGTTATGTTCCATCAACCAACCTGGTGAAAATTTTGGAAACCATAAATAATGGTCTAGGGAGCTGGGTATGTTTAGCTTAGAGAAGAGATGTTTTAGGCATAAGAGCCATGTTTAAATGTTTGAAAGGATGTCATGGTTGCAGATGGAGCCAGCTTGTTTTCTCCTGCTTTAGAGACCAAGGGTTTTCTACACAGACACTATAATCCAGTTTGGAGTAAAATGAACTTGTTTCATTGTGCAGCTCCTACAAACTCCCCAGAACCAGTTAGGGGCTGAGACAATGGTTACAATATCTGCTGATCACAGATTGGAGCAGAACCCATGAACCACAGTAACCAGTCATCTGAGATATACTAATGCATATCTGCTTGCCAAGCCAAGACCACATTGGCCCCACTGGTCACTATACGCTCCATGTCACAATTGCCAGATGGCTGCAGAGCTCCATGTGAGATGCCGGCTGTCATGAGCACCCCATGCTGACCACAGCAGAGGCATCTGCATGACCAGGAAGAAAGAGGGAGCCAATCTCACTACCTTTTTTCTGGTCATGCAGGCACCACTGCTGATGTCAAAACAAGGCATCCATGGCATCCAAAAACTCACATGGAGCACAGTGGCTAACTCGGAACAGCAACAATGGTGACATAAGACCAATCTGAATCAGAACCAATCCTGTTGTCCACACTGCTCCAAAGCTGTTGGGTTGCTCTAAAGTTCCAGCACACTCCAGGTCATCCCCTTACTTTTTCTAACACAGGACTAAACTGGATCAATTTGATTTACCCTGTATTACTTACCAGAAGTTCAGGAACATCATGGGGACAACCAGCAGTGAACTAAGTTTGAATTTAGGTTATAATGCCATGTAAATGAATCCTTAATGAATAATTACATTCCTTCTTTTCCTAATGGTAGGGTAGGTTTGGAATTGTAGAATCATAGAATTGGAAGAGACCCTGTGGGCCATCCAGTCCAAACCTCTGACATACAGGAAAAGCACAAAGTACCTCGGACAGATGGCCATCCAGCCTCTGTTTAAAAGCTTCCAAGAAAGGAGCTTTCACCGCAATCTGACGCAGGGTTCATAGACTTGTGTAAAAGTTTCTAAAGTTTCTAAGGTTGGATCAAAATTCATAAAATCTGTACTTCAGAAGTGATTTCCAATATGTGGGTGTTGTCTGCACCAAAAATTTAAGAATAAAAACTTACCCAATCCTTTTTTTTGTTTGTATTTTGCAAATCTCTGAAGGCACCCTCCCAAAGTTAGGTTCATTTTCATGACAAGCAAGGAAAGCAAAGCCAAAAGGGCTCCCATTCATATGTAAATTAATGGCCTTTCACCATTAGGAGACAGAAGTAGCAGGGAAAAAGCAGAGTTCACTAGGAAAGAAAGCACAGAAGTCTGAGAAATGTAGTTTGGGAAGGAACCTGTGCCAGAGAATGCAAAAGGCCCTGCCCTAAACTACATTTCCCAAAATTCAGAAAGCCCCAATCAGGAAGGGGAGAGGTTTTTCCCTCAGTAGCAGCAGTTTGTTGAATCTGCAAAGAGGAGCACTAACTGATCCTTTAGTATGTAAATCCGTGTGCTGGGCTGGGAAGAAATCCCTAAATGGATGGCCCTTGGGGGTCCCTTCTAACTCAATAGGGGAGTTTAGAGGCTGGATGACCATCTTTCAGGAGAGTTTTGATTGTGCCCTTCTGCTTGGAAGAAGGGAGTTGGACTAGATGGTCCCCTCCAACTCTAGGATTCTATGAAAATGTGGAATTGGTTAATATTGGTTTCTATTGGTTAATATGAGAGACATTCAATGTGATAACTGTTGTGTTTTTTTAAAAAAAATCAAAAGTTTTTAAAATTCCCTAAAATTGGTAGATGTATGAATATTTCTAAAAGTTGAGGGGAATGATCCCCTGTTATCGTGTGTCATAGGATACAAAATGCAAGGAGAATCCTTTGTCGTTTATAAAAATGTTGAAACTTCCCAAAAAATCCATGGGTAAGTTCAACATTCAGTTGGTGTTCTAATGTTGGTAAATGTGTTATAGTGTCATAGCAAGTTTCACCCCAATAACTGTACAAATGGGAAGAAAGGAATTCCTGAAGTTTCCCCAATTATAGTAATTATTTACAATTACTATAATGAAAAGGTAACAAAATTTTGTTACTCTCGATATAGTAATGAATTTTTCACTAACAATACTTTAGAAACAAAACACCAGTGCCCCCAGTTTTGTAATTACTTTTGAAACATTTTTAATGGATTGCACATGCCTAAGAATTCCACTGTTGAACAGCTCTCACAGTCAGGAAGTTCTTCTAATTTTCAGGTGGAATATCCTTTTCTCTAATTTGAATCCATTTTTCTGAGTCTATCACTTAACTGTTTCATCAAGTACAGAAGTCTGTTATGGAGGAATCACAAACAACATAGTGTGCCAAAACCTTTGTCTTTATTCTTAAATGACTGAGTAGACATGAACCTTATTTACTATATCTAGGTGTAGGATTGTGAGTTGAATACGGATTACATTCTCAGAGTAATTTCCCACTGAGATGTTATTTTTCTCCAGATAAAGTTTTGTGATGGTTTCCTGGTGTTTTTCACAGTTCCCATTCACTTTGGATAAGCTTTGAGAAAGGCATTCTGTCCTGTTATTTGCCATTTAACAAACTTTTCCACACTACTCAGGCCTTTTATCTGAGGACTAATAAGTACTTGCAAGCAGAGGCAGCCATTCACAAGCAAGTAACCTCTGTTCTCCATTGTTCTACTAATTAATTATTGTTGATTGGTCTGACTAGTTACACATTGTTTCAGAGAGAGATCAAAGCCAATCTCCAATTAATCTACTAAACTAGATGTCAGATTAGTACATTCTTGTGTGCTGTTATGAAGATTTCATTTTCAGAGCTCAATAAAAGGCTTGTCAAAGAATAATAGCCTCAATATATCTCTCGCTGGCCAGTCCAAAGGTCATTCTCCAAAACATGCAGAGATCTGTGTGCAAAATTGTGGTCCAAGGTCCATTTATGCAATTCCTTTTAAATACAAATAGATCTTTGTTTAGTCTTACTCAGCCAACAAATATAAAGTATATTAAGCAGATTTTCACCCTTCACAGTAATAAAATATATGTTTATCAACTCAGTATAAAGAGTGGTCATAATTATATTTGAGTTTCACATTTTATTAGACATTCCCATTTTCATTCTTCTTTTAGTCTGCATACCCTGTTTTTATAGCTAGGATAATATTGCTGACTTCCAACTGGAGGAGTCCTATTATCTTGGTTGTCCAATGGTAACTCAACATGTAGCTAAATCTGATGGACTCAAAATATTTATTCTAGTTGCAAAAATGGTAAGATTCAGGTTCTTTCCATGTTTTAATATTTATACTTTCTCATCTTTGTCTTTGGTTCACTTTTTTGTTTCAAAAGACAAAAACAAAATGACGAGTCTTCAACATTTTGGGGTCTTCTCAACCCATCAGAGAATAAACTCTGATGTTAATCATAATGGCTGACTAAAATTGGAAAATAAGAAAGAAAAAAAGCCATAGTTAACATTATGGGGAAACAGCTACTTTTACAATAGAAGATTTTTTTAAAAAAAAATTCCAGTAGGGCTCTTGCAAACATAAAACTTCTATATCCAGTATTTCTTATATATATACATATGGTCTCTCTAGAATTTGCTAGGTCCTCCAGGCAATTCTGTAGTATGACCCCCCCCCCCCATAAGTTTGTTTACCATAATGTTACATTGGAAGACCTAGCAAACATTTAAAGAGCATACCTATCCAGGATTCTCTATGTCCTCCATTGCAACTCAATAATATGCTGGAACCAAAAGTAAGCTAATGTAGCAGACATCTGAACCATAATATTTCCCACATGGATATGGAGGGTCTCATTGTATAGCCAGTTCATTCTTTCTGATTATAGTCCATAGGGAGCATGAAGATAAGGCTTTCCCCATCAAGATTCAGATTTGCACATGAATCAAACTAAGCAACCTCCAAATTGGTCTGAGCTGAATCAGGTTGTTTTCCAAACTATGGTATATTTATTTATTTATCGTGTCATCCGCAACCAGAACATTGTATTACATTTCTAACAGAAGAAAACAAATAAACAGATAAAAAAAACCCACAAATTTTGCAAACTTGGTAGCTGATTAAATGTCCTTTGACCAGTATCTGGCCACTTGGAGTGCCTCTGGTGTTGCTGCAAGAAGGTCCTCCATCATGCATGTGGCAGGGCTCAGGTTGCATTGCAGCAGGTGGTCAGTGGTTTGCTCTTCTCCACACTCGCATGTCATGGATTCAACTTTGTAGCCCCATTTCTGAAGGTTGGCTCTGCATCTCGTGGTGCCAGAGTGCAGTCTGTTCAGCGCCTTCCAAGCCGCCCAGACTTCTGTGTGCCCAATGGGGAGTCTCTCATCTGGTATCACCCACGGATTGAGGTGCTGAGTTTGAGCCTGCCACTTTTGAACTCTCGCTTGCTGAGGTGTTCCAGTGAGTGTCTCTGTAGATCTAAGAAAACTATTTCTTGATTTAAGTCATTGGCATGCTGGCTGATACCCAAACAGGGGATGAGCTGGAGATGTCTCTGCCTTGGTCCTTTCACTATTGGCTGCAACTTCCCGGCGGATGTCAGGTGGTGCAATACTGGCTAAGCAGTTTAATTTCTCCAGTGATGTGGGGCGCAGACACCCTGTGATAATGCGGCATGTCTCATCCACTGTTTTAGTGTGGTGAGATGTGTTCCACACTGGGCATGCATACTCAGCAGCAGAGTAGCATAGCGCAAGGGCAGATGTCTTCACTGTATCTGGTTGTGATCCCCAGGTTGTGCCAGTCAGCTTTCGTATGATATTGTTTCTAGCACCCACTTTTTGTTTGATGTTCAGGCAGTGCTTCTTGTAGGTCAGAGAATGGTCCAGAGTGACTCCCAGGTATTTGGGTGCGCTGCAATGCTCCAGTAGGATTCCTTCCCAGGTAATCCTCAGAGCTCGGGGTGCTTATCTGTTCTTAAGGTGAAAGGCACATGTCTGTGTTTTAACTAGATTAGGGATCAGCTGGTTTACCCTGTAATAGGCAGTAAGAGCACCTAGAGTTTCGGAGAGCTTCTGTTCAACCATCTCAAAGCTCCCTGCTTGAGCGGTAATGGCACGATCATCAGCATTGATGAAACTCTCTGTCCCTTCTGGCAGTGGCTGGTCATTTGTGTAGATGTTGAACATGGATGGAGCGAGCACGCTCCCCTGAGGCAGGCCGTTCTTCTGTTTCTGCCATCTGCTTCTCTGGCCCTGGAACTCAACAAAAAAGCTCCTGTTTTGTAGCAGGTTTCCTATGAGGCGGGTGAGATGGTAGTCCTTTGTGATATTATACATTTTTCTCAGGAGGAGGCGGTGGTTCACAGTATCATAAGCTGCTGACAGGTCTATGAAGACAGCTCCTATGATCTGCTGCTTTTCAAAGCCATCTTCTATTTGCTTCTATGGCATATTTAAAATATATGATACTTCTCCTTTTCTAATATTAGTTCTTATTTCAACATGCCACAGAGCTTCCATACTTCATAGTACTAAATATTCCAAAGTTGACAGGTATTTCCACATAACTGTACATGCTGAAACAAAGTCAATTGGTACCTGAACTGTTTTTCTTTGTGTGTGAGAAAAGGAAAGAAAGCGAGAGGGCGGATTGTAGGAGCTTTGAAGAAAACAAAAGAAGAAGAAGCTGGACAGCTGAAAATAATTAATATTGAAACTGACACATCAAAAAACTAATTTGTCACTTGTGATTATAGCCTGTACCTTTAGTTTTATTTTTACATCCATCACTGCTCTCCCTTAGCTATCATTAGACTCCACATGGTTAGAATTAAGTCTGACCTCTGATCCTCTTTTACCATATCCAAAGCAGTTGGTTGTTTCCAAACTGGAGCCTAGGCCAGTCCTGCAATTCCAGAGATGGACATATTTAAGCATAGTTCATAATACATTCCCTTGCTTTCTGCAGGGTTTTAGCTTTGGTGTGCTTAACCCAGTGCTCTAAGCTGTTCAGTGTTCTGCAACTGAAATTTAGTCGCATATGACAATAAGGACAGAATCAAAGCAACAAAATTCAGGTCCAATTATGTCCATCAAAAACTATCAAAATGTGGTTGCTCCTGTTCATTTTTCATGCTTTAGGTTTAAAATGAACCATGAATATTAAAAAATTAGAAATTGGAAATAATTTTTCCCTCATTCTTATTTTTAATAAGAACTTCATTTGAACAAATGCCTTCAAAAATATAATGGAAAGGCTTGATTTTAGAAGGAAAAACTGACTAATTGATCTATTCAGACACAGAACTCTGGTTATAGCTGTTAGGACTTTAGGTTTTAAACATTGCATAGCTCTGTTATTGGATGAAAACTTTCCACCTCTTCTTCCCCAGCTTGGATTCCCACCTTTGATGCTACTTTCCAAATAGGTCCAACCTGGCCCTCTCCATTTTGAAAATATCCGTATGTCATGAATTTGAACAGGGCATGAAAATTACATTATTGTTATATTTTATAAGAATTTACCAGCATTTGCAAACTTATTGAAACAGCATTATATAGTGGGAATATATTTTAATTGGTTAAATGTATAATTTCTTCTTGGTAGACAATGTCAAGAGAGTCATGGTCAAACAGTGATGGAGAAATGTAAAAAGCTAACGTGCAGGCCATTATTTTACATGTTAAGAAGAAACATCTAACTTTGTTGGTTTGTTGTTTATTTGTTCAGTCACTTCTGAGTCTTCGTGACCTCATGGCCCAGCCCATGCCAGAGCTCCCTCTCGGCCGTGGTCACTCCCAGCTTTTTCAAGGTCAAGCCAGTCACTTCAAGGATACCATCCATCCATCTTGCCCTTGGTCTGCCCCTCTTCCTTTTTTCTGCCTTTTTCTTTCCTTTTCCCATTTTCTTTACTTTTTCCTTCCATTTTCCCCAGCGTCATTGTCTTCTCTAAGCCTTCCTCTTCTGATAACTCTGTTGAACAGGAATGTAATTTGCTATTTTGCCATTGCATGACAAACCTTCTATAGAGTTATATTAATCATCATAACTTTAGGTTATTATAAAGTTAGATTTCTTATTAATAAAAAAACCCCATAAACTGTTTCTAACCTTTCAAAAAAACCTGTTGATTTATCCTTTAATTCCTACTTTGATTTGGGAATTCAGGCCAACTCGGCAAGCATGACAATCCATTCTTCCATCATCAGTGCTTCGGTTTATTTCCAGATTTGATCTTTGTGGCCCCTTCTACACTGCCATATAATCCAGATTATCAAATCAGATAATCCTGATTATCTGCTTTGAACTGAGGGCCCTCCCACACAGCCATATAACCCAGAATATCAAGGCAGAAAATCCCACAATATCTACTTAGAAGTGGGACCTGTCCAGACAGTACCTTTATCCTAGGAACTTATACAGCCAACAGGAGGGTGGCCAGATGCTGTTCTCTTTAAACGTGGAAGCAATTGCTACAAAAGTCAAAAAATGTGAAATTTCCAAGTACGAGAATATTGTGGTTTTGAGCTGAATATTCAGATCTTTATATGTCTGTATGTCCCTTCAATCAGAAATCATGGAAAAAAATTGAGTTTGTTCCCAGGTTTTAGATGTTTGTACCTGATTGGTTGGTTCCTAAAAAGAAGGTGACACTTGAGTAAAAGGCAAAAACTTCATGAAACGTGTGGAGTGCACAGTTTTTCTGGCCAGGATAAAGAACTGAACTTTTGCAGTGATTCGCTGCAGTGATTTTCCACATATTCAAATATTTGCATCTTGAGGGTTTTTTTTTTTTATAAAAATCACGGGAGTCTCTGGTGGAAGTCCTACGGTGGCCATCTTGGGAGCCTCTAAAATCTCACAACAAAGCATTAAGTCTGGACAATGGAGGCAGAAATCCCGGGACCAACAAGTCTGTATGTAGACATCTGAAGTCCGAGGATTTTTTGCCCCTGTTTAAAACCCATGATTTAGTGCTGGGTTATCTGCCGTATATTCCAGTTCAAAACAGATATTGTGGGATTTTATTTAGCTCTGTGGAAGGGGACTGGCTTATATTAGTCTATACTGGCATATAATCCAGTCCAAAGCAGATAATTTGAATTTTATATGGCAGTATTGAAGGGGCATATGTCTCAATCAAGAGATGCAAAGGGAATCATTGTCATCACCTTGCTGATGCTGTCATGCTTTGAAGAAACAAGCCATACTATGCAACTTTAATTATAATATCTACATAAATATTTGAGATTGATTAAGTTTAAATTTATTGAAACTGTCATTTCCTAACTGCTGAATTCTGAAGGCCCACATTCCATTTATGTAGAGAGACAAATGAAAAAAATAAAATAAAGTATTTTTAAAAATAAAATATGAAAAAAAATAAAATTTTAAATGTGGCCTCGCAACTCCAGGTGTTCTTGGAGAAAACTGATTATCTGGATCTGGCACAGTCTGGCTTCAGACTAGGACATGGAACTGAAACAGCATTGGTCGCCTTAGTGGAAGATCTGCATAGGGAACTGGTCCAGATGGTCCTTCTGGACCTCTTAGTGGCCTTTGATACCATAGGCCAATGTATCCTTCTAGGACACCTTGTGGGAATGGAGTTTGAAGATACTGTTTTACAATGTATCCAATCCTTCCTATCCTTCCTAGACAGTTGCTCCTAAAAAGTGTTGTTGGGAATACCTGCTCAACCCTGCAGCCTTTGTCCTGTGGGGTCCCACGGGGCTCAGCATTGTCTCTCATGTTGTTTAACATCTACATGAAGCCACTGGGAAAGATCATGCTGGCTTTAGCCTATAAAGTCCCAAACGGTTCTGACTCAGCTTAACTGTCTGTACGTATCTCCCTCTATGAACAATATTGGAGAATAAGATCTTCTGGGGAGGCCCTGTTCTCAGTCCCACCTCCCTCACAGGTGCATCTGGTGAGGACAAGAGACAGAGCCTTCTTAGTGGTGGTCCCTGGGCTATGGAACTCCCCAGTGATATTAGATCACCTCCCTCCCGCCTGGCCTTCAGAAAGATAGTAAAAATGTGGCTATGGGATCAAACTTTTGGATGGAAATGTAATGCAATACATGGATGTCGAATATTTGCAATGACAACTGGAATGGCTCCGAATTACTATCTTGAACATTGTGGTTTTTATAATTGGTGTAATTTTTAGATGTTATAATTCTTTGGTTTGAATGCAGGCATGTAGCTCTTTGCTCTTTGGCAGCCTAATTTCTGGTTTAAAATAGAAATGTGGAGAATGTGAAACATAACACTACAATTAAATCTATTTAAGTTGTGAGTCTTGTACTTTTTATTACATTCCTGGTTTTCAGGTGTACTAGTTAGGAGTCCAAACAGTCTTAAAAGTTTCCATCTTTAAAATGCCTTTTGTTGGTTGTTTTTCCCTTTGGTTAATATTTATTATGTCATATGTTTCTAAACAATCAAATAGAAGGTGTTTTCATTCCCACAGAAATTGTTTGAACTCACATCTGGTTGCATTCCAGTTATTCAAAGGTGCTTCAGAGTTATTAAACTTCAGAGCATGGTCACAGCCTTAAGCCAGTAAAACTGGTAATTGCTCACTGGTGATTTTTAAAGAAACCATTACTTTAAAACAGAATTTCTCAAACTGTGCTCCTCCAGATATTTTGGACTTCAGCTCCCACAATTTCTAACAGTTGGTGAACTGGCTGGAATTTCTGGGAGCTGAAGTCCAAAATACCTGGAGGAACACAGTCTGAGAAACACTGCCTTTAAAAAAACTCACTGGTATGTTAAGCTTCTATTCTTGCCAGAGAAGTAAATGTGTGTGTTGTGGGGGAGGTATTCTTTCAAACAAATATTTGTTCTTTTTATACCTCTTTGCTAACTAAACAGACATGAATTCTTTATGGAACACCATGCCAATTTAACTGTGGTGGAATAGGTAGTAGCAGCAGGAAAAAAGGTCATAGATATACCAACCATGAAGTAGGTTATTAGAGAAGAATGTTACTTGGAGCCATTAGATTGTGTTTGCCTTCCATCACCTGGAGAAAGGACAGCTTCCATCATAATGCATAACTCCTACTGATTCAATATTGTGTGGAATGTATATGCATTTTAAAAATTCCCAGTCCTGATTTACTGGGCAGCAACTGCTCTGAGAAATGGGAATTGGTTCTTTTGTTGAATGGGTTGTGCTGCAGACTGGTGTTTCCACGCCTCTTCTGCCAGTGATTTCTGAAGCAAGGAGGAATTGTGCCAAGGATCCTGCTTCTGACTGTTGCACCAGAAAATTCTTTCAGGAAAAGACTGGAAATGTCACTCTACTGTGTCTGGATTAACAGGAGAATGGACCCTCACATTGACAGGAGATGCTACTTAGTTCAGTATACTTAATTGTGGTTTTGTTAAATTAACCAGGAAACGCAGACTCACCTCAAATCCATCACTGTCTGTCTTCATGATGCACATTTTGGCCTGCATCAATAGGAGTATAGTGTCTAGATCCAGGGAAGTCATGCTATCCCTCTATTCTGCCTTGGTTAGACCACACCTGGAATATTGTGTCCAATTCTGGGGACCACAATTGAAGTGCCCTGGACACTAGGACATCGAACAATGGCTTCAAACTACAAGAAGGGAGATTCTATCTGAACATTAGGAAGAACTTCCTGACTGTGGGTGCTGTTCAGCAGTGGAACTCTCTGCCCCAGAGTGTGGTGGAGGCTCCTTCTTTGGAAGCTTTCAAACAGAGGCTGGATGGCCATCTGTCAGGGGTGCTTTGAATTTAATTTTCCTGCTTCTTGGCAGGGGGTTGGACTGGATGGCCCATGAGGTCTCTTCCAGCTGATTCTACAGTGACTTTTTGTGAATAGTTCAGGTTTTCTGGGTTTAACTTTGCCTCACTTTAGACAAATATGGGGGATATTCCAGAATTTGCTTGAAACTCTGAAGTTTCTGGGGGTTCACAGTAGTTTGGACATCTGGGTAAGGCAGATTATGGATTGATCCCATGTCCACCCTTTTGCTGAACTAATCAGAGCAGAGGAAGGGGATGGTTTGTCCCTATGTCTCAATCACTACTCCATGCCAACCACAGAATTTGCTGCAAGCACCTGGCCTTATTCTCATGTCAACTGATATCAGAACTGGGTGCTTTTGTAACTATAAAAAGTGAGGTTGATTCTTTCTGATCACATCAGTCCCCTGTTCTGATATAAGATGTGACAGGCAATAGCCAGGCATTCACTGGGAGCTCCATGGCCAGCAAGGAGCAGTGGTGGTGACATTGACAACAAACTGACAGCCCAGTAGAGCTAACACAGTCCTGCATTGTTTGAACACCAGCCCCATATTCGGCACATATGTGCTGGATCCAAGTCTCCCTGGGGCATATTTACATCAGAGTAACCTGCCTGGTGTAAATGTGGTGCAAGTCCCCATTTACGCTGCCATATAAAATCCACATCATCTGCTCTGAACTGGATTATATGGCAGTGCAGACTCATATAATCAAGTTCAAAGCAGAAAATGTGGATCATCTGCTTTGATAATCTGGATTGTATGGCAGTGTAGATCCAGCCTAAATAACTGATCTAGAATCTTGGTCCTAGTTTAGAAAAAAACATTAAAGGGCTACCAAAGTATTATTAATATATGTCCACAGTGGTTCCTTGAAAGCATCATTGTGGTTTCTCCATGACATCAGCTTGTTTTCCTTTGTTAACATCAGCTTGCTCTCTGCTACTAATCTTCCTCTTTAAAGTTCATCATGACCTCATACGTAGTGATGATGAGGAGCAATTGGCCTGTTCACTGTTTCAAGTAAATTAAAATGTGACCTATTATACTGCACTAGGCAATGTAGGATAGCCAATATTCCATCACACCCAGGTTCATTTTTTAAAAATTGAATCTGCAAAAATCATGTACTTTCTGAACAAGTGTTAAACTAAAACCCCAATAGCTGTATAAATGAGAAAGGAGCCCCTGAAGTTTCCCCAATTATAATAATTATGCACAATTACTACAACGAAAAAGTAACAAAATTTTGCTACTCTCATTATAGTAACACATTTTTCAATATTTTAAAGAAAAACTTTAGAAATGAAGTGCCAGAACCCCCTGTTTTGTAATGGCTTTTGAAACATTTTTTTATCAATTGCACATGCCAGAGTATATGTAATGGTGTTTTTTGTTTCACATATGTAATAACATTATGCTATTTCAGACACAAGAGACAGAAGCAGCTTTAGATGTTAAAAAATAACCCTTTTCAAAGCATTTTTAAATTGTCACATCTTGTTTTCTGTATTTTACTCTTTTTTCTCTCTCCCTCTCTTTTGCTTTTGGTTCTTGACAATATCTATTTTCTTTTGATTGAAAAATTACAGAACAAAACTTTAATTACAGTGTTTGGATGGTAAGCAATTAGCAGACTAAATGTTTTGCTCTTGGTAGTTGAATAGTTATGTCTTGTCTGGAGAGATACCAATTGCTGCATGCATTTGCGGAGAGGTTAAACCTGAGGTCGGTGGATTGAATCTGCCAAACACATCACATTCTTCAGGCAGGTACTACATAGCTAACAGAAAACAGACATTGCTTCAAACTGCTACAGCTGGCTGGAAATGTCTTCTCTTTCATATATATGTGTGTGTATGTGGAGAGGGAGAGGGAGAATATGCAAAATGGCAGATCATAATTTAGATTAATCCAACCTAAACCCACCTCAGCAGTAATAAAACAATTGGCACATTCAAGACATTTCATTTTGAAAAATAAAAAATCAGTAATAAAATGACAATTCAAGAGTCTACAAAACTCAAGATATATTATGGCCTTTTTCATGTGGCAGGAGAAAAATGCCTTAACATAACGAAAGCCAAGGGTAGGCTATTTAATAATTTATTCTTATTAATACTCTTGGGAAACCACCAAGATGTATCATCTTTGAGTACTGCCTAACAATCTTTTATATCATAGACTCATCCAAAGTACCCATTAGAGAATCCACTTGATCACGAACATTTTAAAAACCAGTTCTTATCCCGCATTTACGAGCTGTCTGGAAGCACCCTGATTTATTTTATTTTAGATTTGTTTTACCTCTCAACCTGTAGTGATTTGCTTGGTGTAATTGAATTTAAAGAGACCACAAGGGCCATTCCGTCTTATCCACTGCTGTACAGATATCAAAACACTCTATTTAAAAGTCTCCAGAGAAGGAGACCCCCACTATGCTCTGAAGGGTGTTCACCTAATGTTTAAGTGGACTCTCTTTTCCTGTCATTTGAATCCATTTCTCCATACCACAGATTGTGCAGCCGCAGAATGACCCACAGCTTATTTATTTATTTATTTATTTATTATTTACTTTACTTCTATACTGCTGTTCTCAGCCCAGGTGCGACTCACAGCGATGTACAACATGGGGAGAACAACTACAAAACACAGTATAAAAACAATTCTCAAACCATTATGCAAAAAACATTATACAAAAAGCATTATACAAAACATTGTCATTACTACGAAAACCATTCAGCGTCGTCTCATCGTCCAAACCACAATCCAATATCATTTTCCGTTATTCCATTCCTATAGTCATTACCAATCATTGCACTTCTTGCTCGAACGCCTTCTTGAACAACCAGGTTTTTAATTTTCTGCGGAATATCAACAGGGAAGGAGCCTGTCGTCCACGGGAAGGGTGTTCCACAGCCGAGGGACCACCACCGAGAAGGCCCTATCTCTCGTCCCCACCAGCCATGCTTTTGAAGCAGGCGGGATCAAGAGCAGGGCCTCCCCGGAAGATCTCAAAGTCCTGGTGGGCTCGTAGGTCGAGATGCGGTCAGATAGGTATCTTGGGCCGGAACCGTTTAAGGCTTTATAGGCCAACGCCAGCACCTTGAATTGGGCCCGGTAGCAAATATTCCCCAAAAAAATCTATCTTGTCACCCTCCCTTGCTATATTTAGTAAGCTTTGTTAGATGAGAGAGAGAGAAAGAAAATGACTCAAAAATCCTTGGAGATTGGACAGTTTCAGTCTTTTTTTTAAAACTATCACACTATGGGGCATTTTTCCAACAAAAGGGATGGTTTGGCACCACAGTCATTTTTTTAAGAATTCACATAGGACTAGAACTAGCGCTATTACATTTTACAACATTGTCACCTGTATAAATACTGGAACAAAAAGTGTAGTGTAGTACATTATAGGAATTGTAGTTCAACAAGTAAGTTTTCCAGATGCTCTTCCTGTCTTTGCAGGGGCAAATATCAATGCAAAAGAGAGATTGGTAGAGCTAACAATAACTTTTTTAAAAGAGTCATTTAGTGGTTTTTAATGCTTTGGTGGGATTGGGGTATTTGTTTTTATATCTACTCATTCCTCTCAGATGCATTTTTTTCTAACTGACCAGTGGGATAGAATGAAAAACCACAACTAATGAATGAAACATACTTTAAAAACATAAATAAAAAAGAGCCATGGTTTACCTCTCACCACAAAAAAGAAAACATACAACCGTGATGGGTGGTGCATCACAGTTATTTTACTGGGAATCACAATACGAGAGAAATATGTGGAAATGTGAAGGATAAGGAAAAGAAAGGAAATGATTCAATAAACATCAGCAAAGAATATCTGAGAAATGAAGTATGATTATGACATACCATCTGCTATCCTTGTACCATTTCCTATCAACATATAAGGAACCAATGGAATCTTTTTTGAGTTAGGTTGAGGTGAAAAGTAGGAAATTTAAACTAGACAAGGCAGGAGTATCATATGTTGAAACCAGAGTTAGATGTTCAGCCACATCCTGAGAAAAGTTATGTTTCCTTTGAGAATTGTTAGTGGTATTTGATGTGACCAGTCAGAATATATTGGGAGGGGGGGGGGGGGGGGGAGAGAGAGAGATTGGTAAATTCTAATCATAACCATATTGAAACCAAATTATTTTTGTTTCTTCTACAATGAAACTTTGGGGATTTCAGTAAAATCTAATTAAAAAAAATATAAACAGAAATTAAATTCTCACAGGTCTTTGTTTTAGAACATCAGGGGAGGACCCAAGTGACCAAGTCTTAAAAATATGCCTTTTACCATGAAACTGACTCCAGCTGGCATCTGATTGGTGATAAAGGTAGTTTGGGGGAGCCTGTGGAAGAAGGTATCCAATATATCCTCCCACAAGGTCACCAAAAGTATCTCACTCACCAGTAAGATGTGGTTTGCATTTTGTCCCAGAAACCGATCAGCTACAGAAATGTTCCTTGTCTTGTTTTTGATGTTTCTTACCCCATCTTTATTCAGAATCAACTTCAACAAATTCAGGAACAACCTTTAAAGCTAGGGTAGGTTGTGAGGTTTAGAAATTGACCTAGTAACACCTTGGTTGTTATAGTAGGTTGGACAATTGTCAGACTGAGAGAATAGGCTCTGCATTCTCTGATTCTAACCACCTCCCATAAATACACTGGCAGAGATTTATTACCTTATCATATGGGAGACTCCCCCTGTTGTTTTGCCAGCCTCAGTGGTGAAACAGCAGACATGAGGAGCGACTCTGTTGCCCTGTGTGCTCTTTCGTCATGGCAATTCTTCCTCCATCACATGGGGGAGGCATTGCCAAAGCAGTGTGGATCCATGCTGACTCCATTGAATCCAGCGCAAAATGTGAAGCATATTCCAAGGGAAGCATCGCATGATGCTTCCACTCCAGTTGTGGGCGGGGCCTCCACCAAAAGTCCAGTAGCGTCATGTGATGGGCAGTGGGCCCTTCCATCACTGAACTGGTGGGGAAGAGTCCCAGGATGTTTAAAAAGTCTCATATGATGAGGTCATTATATGTAGGATCACAGTTTGGGGGAGTCACTTTCAGTTAACCAAAAAATTGCATCTCTCTTTGATAGTTTAGTTTCCTATTCATTGGACCCATCTTCTCTCTTCCTGTGCTTGAAAAATGCACAGTACAGGTGGAATATGAAGCAGATAGGTCATGTGTAACCCTTGTGGCATTTTTGCAGCCTTCAAGTCTCCCTCATGTTCACACACCCCTCAAGTATTTTCAGTAATGGAGGAGAGTCAAAAGAACTCCAAAATGTAGCCCCAAATATCACATGAGGTAGCTTTAAATATCAACACTAACATACACATACATTGCCAAAACATTGTCTGAAAAACAACTTGAAAAAAATATGATGAAAGTAGAATGTTATCTGAATTTTCTAAATGGAATCAAGTATGCCACCTTCCTAATGCAAAGCGGTGGTATACTCTACCTTGTAGTCACAGGTGTAGACCTTGCATGTTGATCAAATCCATGGTATTATGAACACAATTTAGTACACTAATCCCCTGCAGAAAGCTAGTGAGGCCTAGAATAAATTTACCATGCACAAGTTTGATCTGATAGGTTGTTAGCAGTTAGAAATACCTCTACCATTGGGTAAACTGGGATAGTTTTGTTTGAGTGCAGCATAGTTGTTGGAATGGAACACTCCAAAACCCTAAGATTTCAGAATCCAAACTTGAAACCTAGGGATAAATCCTTGTGATGTCATGACAAGTGGGTCCTGGTGAGGCTACAAGGATTGTATAATCTATTTTATGTGATGTGTTTAATAATGTTTAATGTTTTAATAGGGGGGGGGGGAAGTTTTAATGTTTTATGCTGCTTTTATTGATGGCATTGAATTGTTGCCAACACTGTGAACCACCGAGTCCCCATCAGGGTTGAGAAGGGTGATATACAAATATCGCAAAATAAATAAATAAATAAATAAATAAATGGCCCCATCCTGGAGTTGTCCTTAAGAAAGATTTATTAAGTATTAACCACAGCTGCTCTGAATATAATACTAAAAATAAAGTAACAAACAAAATCAAATCTAAAGGAAGATTTTTAAAGATAGTGGTCTTGCTCTCTTTCACCTCTTCCTAAAGGGCTAGGCTCTGGGACTCATCTGGGAATCCAGGTGATGAATGCTAAAGTGAAGGGAGTGGACTGGACACAGAGTATGTCCTAAGCCCTTAAACCAACCTTTTTACTTTCAGACACATTGTAGAACATGATTCTGACACAAAGCTTGAAGGTGAGATTCTAACACCAAGCTATTCAGTTTCTACACATTGATTAGGGGTGAAGGAAGATGTTGCCTTGTAGATAGGCAACAAAATATCACATGGCAGACTTGAGATAGTCTGATTCCAGATTCACAAAGTGGACTGCAAGAGACACCTCCAAAACCTAGGGTTCTTTCAATATGTTTTGAATTCAACCACTAAAGGTTCCATATTGGAAAAAGGCGGGATAGAAATTAAATAATTAAATAAAGATTGACTGTCATACTCTTTTTTAAGGAAAGTATGTGAGAATTAAGTTCATTAAGGCCTATACACTGTCCTGCCAATTGATTTGGGTTTTTTAAAATCTTTTCTAATGCAAGACATATTCCTTCTATGGTTGGAACACCAATGGTTGATTCTGATTTATTTTTTGGTTAGATGTCAAGACAACTGATGTTGGCATGGTTTGTCATGCATAAACATCAGCCAGGAAAATTGAAACAAAGCTTTCCTTTTAAAATGCACATAGCTATATGCCAAAGAGGTTGTGAGAGAGCAAAGGAAGACCAAAGCTCTAATAAGTTGATAATAAATATGGTAGGATATAAAATAAAATTATCAACCCTTCTGTCCAAAAGCCCAGAAAAAACACAGGCTTGACTATCTGCCAAGTAGCTTAATAAATCCATGTTCTGGTTGATTAGAAAGGAAAGGCATATTAGTTTTAAAGCTATGGGGTTGTTCTCCAATATGGGGCTTTAACTAAAGTCAATAAAATCTTATTTTGTTTGCACTTGCTACAAAATTGCCAGGACATGTGGCATTCTTCATATTATTACCAATCTGAATGTCCTCTAAACTTTGCTAGCGTCATGAGGATCAGGTATGCTAAGTCTCATAGTATGGAGGTGAACATACAGAGCTCCTTTCATGAGATAAGATAATACATTGTGTGTGTTTTTTTCCTCCAACCCAATGACTTATTTCTTCAGTGACTTGGGATTTGTCTATACTAACAGGAATGCCTGGATTCACCACAAATCCCATGCTGGCTGTGTCCAAGATGCACAGTGACTTCCTTTGAGTATCTTGGATATTATGCTCTTAACCCAACTTTGTCCCAGTTTAGGCGAAGTTGGAAGATACTCCAGAATCCTGAGGATTTGCAGTCTGAGTTAGGTCAGTTTTAGCCTGATTCTGATCCCTTGACCTGACAGACACTACTATGGTAAGTGCAGAGGAAGGGAATGACATATCCCTGTGTCACCCCCACTGTCCCATGTCAGCTACTTGCTGGTTTCATGGGTAATCTAGTCTGACATCAGAAAACCTGATCATGCCAACTGGATGCTTGCACAGAGCCCTGTGGCCAGTGGGGAATAGTTGCAGCAACAAAGATAACAAGATGATGACCCAACTGGGACTGTGTGGATGCCAATAGGGTACCACGGTAGGTTCGGTCAGGTGCCCCACAGTTACTCTGGAACCTGCCCAGAGAATAATGGTCTAGATTGGCTCCAGCATAAATGTAGCCGAAGACTGGATGGCGGGGGGTGGTCCACACTGTGGAGTTACAGTGCTATGGTTTCATTTTCATGACTATAGTTGAATTCTGCAGAGTTGTGATGTTTGTAGTTTAATGTATTTTATTGTATTCTAATCTAATGTTTTATCTTTTGTATAATGTTGTACGTAATGTGCTGTATGTTGTTGGCATTGAATTGCTGCCATTGTAAACTGCCCTGAGTCCCCCTTCAGGGGTTGAGAAGGACAGGGTAGAAATGTTGGAAATAAATAAAGAAATAAAGCACTGAAGGTTTCTGGATAATCCTCAATTACTTTCCCTAATTGTAACCCCCCAGGATTCCACAGGATGGAACTATACATATGACTGTAACTGTGTACTCTCCAATATTTCACATATGTCCATGAAACATCATGGTGTGGTCAAGACGGCAAAAGTTATTAATGGGAAAGAACAGCCAAGCTAGAAGTTTAAGCTCCTTCACAGACTGCATGTCCTAATCAAAATCCCCTATAAAACAGGCAATTTACCCTTTTCTACCAAAGAAATGGGGTCCTAGAAGGGTTGAAGACTTTATAAAAAAAAGTCCTGGTAGGCTGCATGCAAACTCCAGGCTATGTATTGCCTTCAGAAACAACAGTAAAATCAATTGGGAAAACAAAATTTCTAGGTGCACTGATAAAGTGGTCTATCTCCACATCATTTTATGATAGAAATGTCTTCCTCTAATGTTCTGGGAACTTCCTTCTTGCCAGTTAGTGCAAAGGGGTTTCTGTGACTTCTTTTACATATTAATACTACAGTATAGGCTCATCCTATCAGAGTCTGAAAAACTGCCTTCTCTGGACTACAGCTCCTAAAATCATGCAAGTAGCATCTCCACAACCTGGAGGGATTCTAGATGTTGTGGATCAAAAGAGTAACTTTTCCAAGTTCTATACTCTACCATGGTAATTATATTTTCACCAGCGTAGCTTGAATGCCTAGCTAAATTAATAATGATAGCTTTGGCACCCCATTTCTATAGTGAAAGTTAGTCACCACTTAAGTAGCTGTACTTTTGGGTAAAGAAGCTATGACTTTGTTTCCTAAAGAAATCAATTGGTTCTTTGGTTGTTGTTTTTTCAAAAATCATATACAAAGCACTGAATGTTTTTGTTGGACCACAACATCTTTAGATAAATGGCTCATGAATCAAGGGTTGGCAGCTCAACTTGTTAGGGTTTATTAATTTCTCTACTATTTATCCCCCCTTGCCTGTGGCCCAGGAAATGCAATTTCAGCTTCAATATACCAGTCTTCTGCCCCACTTCATCATTTCGCAATGGGTTGTGTAAATAAATGCCTCCGAAGCAAGACAACCATTGCAAGCAAGCAAATTAAAGCTGTGGCATTGATAGCAAGCAAAACCATAGCTTTGATTGTTCAGGAGCAATCAAGTGGGAACATGAATGGCTGGCAACTGGATGAACCTTAAGACACCATGTTTCCTCAGGATTAAAAATTACTCTGTCATAACAGCTCAAATATTTGATAAAGTGAAAAGCAGAAGAAAAATAAACCACTACAGATAGATTGGGTCAATAAAGGAATCCATGAGTTTGCAAGACTAGAACAGGGGTGTTTCCGGAAACTGGGCCCATGATGGTTTTACTTTCTTAGGGTCCCAATAAATGTAAGACAACTTATATTGCAACAACAGTACAAAACGGTTGATAACAGCTATTCATAAAAAGAAGAGAAGTGCAAATTTTCATCAGTAAAAGTGTGTGAGAGACATGTGATATAGTGATTAGCTTTCTAGAGGAGGACTTAAGCCTGGATCAGCATCTGATCCCAGATTTTGTGCTTTGAACTGGATAATACAAGGCTGGATCTACACTGACATAAACATCCAGATTATCTTCTTTCAACTGGTTATATGGCAGTGTAGATTCAGGGCCCCTCTACACAAGCCTCAATGCTGGGAGGAACTGGCATATTTTATCCCAGTTCCTCCTGGAATTGAGGCCCCACACCCTCCCCAAACCCAGACTTTTCGGGGGGGGGGGGTACATGCCCTCCTGGTTCAACCAGAGATTGACTCTGGATGGCATCTGGCCAGCCCCCAGCTCCCCCATTTACCCCTCCCCCAACCTCCCAATGCATCATTTGAGCATGTAGCCAGGCATCTCACTTCAGTTTATGTGATAAATAAGGAGTTGAGAGAGAGGGTGGGGGTGCCATCTAGTTCTTTGAGCTCTTGGAGCCTGAAGAACTGGGATCACAGTGGGGATGGACCCCCGGGATCACAGTACCAGGAGCCAATCCTCATGGGGCCCACATTTGGAAAGATCCAGACCTTATATTAAGGTCTGGATCTTTCCAGGTATCAAATTAATCCTCCCAGGATTGAGACCTATGTAAAAGGGCCCTAAGTCTACACTGCCACATAATCAAGTTCAAAGCAGATAATCTAGGATCACAAACTGGATTACATGGCAATGTAGATGGGGCTTAAATTTGCATCTCTGAAGTTTGTTGAGTGGCCTTTGACAGGACAGCTGCAAAGATTAATAGGATGAAGACAACAATGATAGAGAATTCTGATTTGGATTATGTTGATAATTGACACATCTATCTGGGTTTGTTAAACCATAGGAAATCCCATTTTTCAATAGGTTATAGCAATAGCATGGAGACTGTGACAAAAGACTTCTCTGTCCTGAGACATAAAGCTGTAGTTGCAAGAAACAACAGACTTCACCTCTCTATCTATTGTGGTTTGCCCACACATTAATACAACAATACCTTGACTTAGAAAATATAGTCATTGTTCCACATTTTCTGATTAAACATTCATGGATTTGATTATTTGCATATTACTGTTTGCTGTTGTCCTATGTGTAACAGATGATAGATGGATGGACGGATGGAAGGACAGATGGACAGACAGACAGACAAACAGATAGATAGTCTCCTCTAGTCATTCCTAGGTCCTCCAGTACTATTCTGTGCCCAACTTCCACTGGAAGTCATCATGTTGAAAGGCCCATAGATGCTTAGAAAAGTGCTCTCTAGGTAAAACAAAAAAGTGCTAATCCTATATCCACTTTCACCAGGATCCTGTCTCTGATCCTTGCAAAAATTGAGGGCTGACTATAAACAAGGTATGCTGCTGAACTGTAGTTTTTAACTGGAAATGTTAGTGCCAGAGACAGGAAAAAACATTGGAGGGATAGCTTGCTCTGCCACATCAATTGTATTTGAGCAAATATTTTATTCAAAACTAACAGCATGCACAAGTCAGATGAACTTTGCATAATTAAGTATTATATATACTCATGTAAAAATATTCCATGTATAAATCAAGGGACCAAAATTATGGATTTGGATATGATCTGAGGATAAGTTGAGAGTCATTCAATGCATAATTGAAAGCACCACCTCAGAGAAAGAGACACCTTACACTGTTGCTATTTCCCCACTCAAGTAATTCAAAAAGGCCAAAAGTGGTGCCACCTCAGAGAGAATAAAGGGAGCTGGTATGTAGGATAAAAAAATATATTGAACTTTCTAGAAATCACTTGAAGGTGCCTTATAAAATGAACACAGGGATATATTTTTCCTTTCACAGCCTCCATGATTCTTATGATTTCTATTTTGTTTGCCAAATGTACATTTTTTAAAAAAAAAATCTGGAGAATAGCAGAAATCACAAACATATCTGCTGTTTCCTTTTCTCTCTTTTGATGTTCACATATGCTAAGACAGTGGATGTTTTTGGCCTACAACTCCCAGAAATCCCAGCCAGTTTACCATCTGGGGATCCCAGATTGAGAACCACTGTGCTAAGTAAAAGATTCTGGAGGCAGTTGCTGTTTACCTTGCCTGTTGTGGAGAAGGGCACAACAGGATCAGCTACAGTAGACTCCCATTTTTTCAACAGTCAAGGTTTATTGCCATTCTGCCAGTGCTGAAGCTGTTATAAAAGATCCTGCTAGACAGAAAGCAAGAAGAAAAATTGGGAGAGGTTGAGTGGTCATAAAAATACATTGTAAAGCGGAACTTCTTTGTTGAGATTTTGTTAACTGGGGTATGCCTGTACCAGACCAGTTACCTAAAAAGCTGAATATTGTCTGCATTGCATTGCAACAGAATTTCAAACAGCTGAATTTCACAAGGGTTTTTGTCTATCATAATGGTTCACTGTTGGTTTAAGGCTGTCTGAGCATGCTGTTCCAAATTTAAGTATTTGTAAGTCACTTGGAGGTCACCATTTGTACTTCCCTAAAGGCAGAAAAAACAACAACCCATAACACTTTACTGTATTTTTCCTGTCTTGTGGTTGGATGAACTACATTGTTTGTAATTCATGAACCAGTTCTTCAAACTGATCGGTCCAGAAGATTTTTATTGGGAAAAAAGAAATGAAAAAAGAGCAGTATTTTAAAGCTTCCCTGAATTTGGGTCAGGGTGGTAGTTGTGTGACTTTTCAGATGTTGTTGCACTGCAAATCCCAGAATTTTCCATTGTTGACTAGACTGGCTCAGCTTTCTGGGAATTTCAGTTCGATTATGTTGCAGCTGGCTGGGAGTCAGCTGTATTAAGATCACTACTGACCGAAAGGTCATGAATTCGAAGCCAGCCCAGGTCAGAGTGAGCTTCTGACCAATTTGTGTAGCTTGTTGTCGAACTTTGCAGCCCAAAAGACCGTTGCATCTGTCAAGTAGGAAATTTAGGTACCACTTATGTGGGGAGGCTAATTTAACTAATTTACAAGGCCATAAAAATCTCCAGCAAGCATGCAGGGAATGAGGAAGTACTTCATCAGTGTCACAAATGGAAGGTGAAGCGACAGCTCTCCTGGTGGCCAGAATACACTAAGGAAAAATGTTAAACAGCCTCTGAGTGTCTGTCTATATATGTTGTGTGTCTATGGCATTGAATGTTTGCTGTGTGTATGTACATTGTAATCCGCCCTGAGTCCCCTGCAGGGTGAGAAGGGCAGGATATAAATACTGTAAATAAATCATAAATAAATAAACTATGTCTAAAGGACCACATGACTCCCATCTCCAGTTTGAATAGATTAAGCAGACAAGTAAAGGAAACTTTAGATTGAAAGCTCTACACACTGTATTAGAATAGGAGTAGCAATGTGCAGGATGTGAAAACAAGTAGAGTCATATTTGTGGTGGATTGATTATAGGACTGTCCATGGATACAAAAAAATAACCTGGAAGTATGCCAAATGGATAAATGGATAACAAAATAGTCAAATATCCACATTTATCCATCTGAGAGTCACTTTGTACTTACATTAGAAATATGCAATTGTTGCAGCCTTAGATGATTTGACCAATAACCCCATAATATCGTACCATTGGCAATGATATTGAGCATTTATAGGAAAGTACCACATTTATGGGAAAGTACCACATTGCCATCATGACTACCTAGCCTACATAATACTAGACCTATATGTTTTTCCATTCATTAAAAATGGATGAATGGAAATCCACATGTTTCTCTGAAAATGTCTCCAGTTTCAGAAGGCAAAGGTGTCTTTACCAATACAATCCACCTTTATCTAATTCATGCACTTTCCTTCCACTTTACATATTTTGCTGCAATTCTTCCCAAGTCAGAAGAAAAAACAGAGGCTTTCAGGAAGGCCAAAGAGGCAAGTCTAGCTAAAGGCATGGATTACGTCTTGTTGATGTTGCCTCAGGCAAAAGGTCAGATGGTTCTGTCTGAGAAAAGGTTTTGAATTTACTAACATTCATCACAGATAATCCTTACTGAATGTGTTTTGCATTATTACAGAATTAAGATGGGTACATTTCTTCTTTTCCCATGCTATAGAATATGTGATTGGAAGCAGAAATCAAAATCTACAATAGCTGCCATATTCTATAGCACTGTTCTGGGGACATAATTGTTAGTGAACCAAGGGCCCTTTCATACCAAACAAGAAAAGCACTTTTATTCCACTTTAACTGTCAAGGTTGTATTCTCGAATCCTGGGGGTTTTCTATTTTAAGGCACTAAATCTCCATGGAATAGACTTCTTGGTAAACTCTCCTTAAACTGCAAATCATAATATTTCATAGGATGTTGCCATGGCAGTTAAAGTGGAAGTGAATTTAGGGTGCATTTACATTGAAGAATTAGTGCAGTTTGACCTCACATTAATTGCCATGGCTCAATCCTATGAAATCCTGGGATCTGTAGTTTAGTGAGGCACCTACAACTTTTGGCAGAGAGAGCTAAAAACCTTGCAAAATTGCAATCATCATGACTCCATACTAAACTTTAAAATGGTGACAAACTGTATTAATTCTACAGTGTAGATGTATTCCTAGTCTGATTCCTCAACAAAAGCCCATCTGACATGGTGATCCCACCAGCATCAGGAGTATGTAATCTCACAACTGAGGAAAAATAGTGCCATACTGGACTATATTTCTTAAAAACTTTCATGAAGTATATGAAGACAATCCTTTAGTCAATAGCAACAGTCATTTTTGCTATACCATTTCATTACTATGATTGTAGGGAAATGTCTGTCATTATAAATGCCAAAAGTTTTTAGTTTTCCTTCCAATCCAAAATTAATATGCCAGGATGTTTCATGTCAATAAAAACTTCAATTCAAAAAAAGTAATAACACACCTAAAAGTACACTACTGATAAGCATGATAAAGTTAATTTTCTTCCTTGCTATTCATTATAGCACAATAAAAGCTAATGTTCAGCTTGAGCTTGTTTACATGAAAAAGCTTAATGTTGATCTTGGAATCTAAGAAAAGGGGTAATAATGAAATGGGTAGACATAAATAAGGCATATCATTAATTGCTGTTCTTTTTGTACACTATTGTAAACAGAATAGTTCTCCAAACTACAAAATCCTTTATAAATTAAGTTTTGATGTGAGCACATCCAGGGCAGTCAATGTTTTCTCTAATGGTTTGAGGAACTGGATGCAGTGTATAACCTACTTCCCTTTATGTCCCATCAGACTCTGAACCAAACAAGTATCTAACAATTTCTAGGCCTGTTTTAGCATAGAACCTATTTCAGTGTTTAGTGATTTTTCAAGGACAGTTCCAAGAGAGTAGTGATTTCTATGGATGCATCTTCACTGTAAAATTAATGCCATTTGACACCAATTTAACAGCCATGGTTCAATACTATTGAACAATGATTCTCAACCTGTGGGTCCCCAGGTGTTTTGGCCCACAACTCCCAGAAATCCCAGCCAGTTTACCAGCTGTTAGGATTTCTGGGAGTTGAGGGCCAAAACATCTGGGGGCCCACAGGTTGAGAACCACTGCTATAGAATCATGGAATTATAGTTGTTCAGGGTCTGTAGATTTCTTTGCCAAAGAGTGCTGGTGCTTCACCAAAGTTCAAATCTCACTCTCATCCAATGCGTTCCCCAGTCCAAGATTTATGCTGTGCAGAATTCATATTTCTTTCTTGAAGAAAATATGCTTTTCTATACAAAAAATAGTGATTACTACACAGAAAATGCTGTTTTCTGTGCAACAACTCTCTTCTACACCAGAGTCCCCTCTGGAGAGATAGGGAGAGAAGTAAAGTTTTCATTCAGTTTTCATTCATTCATTTGAATTTTGGGCAAAATAAGTTTATAAATGTGACAATTCTGATCAGTCCAAGATTTTCTCCATCAGAGCTTTCCAACACAAAATATTTTTTTTAGTATTCCTTGGATACTGACAAATATTATTTCCATCCATAGTTGTAGGAGGTCGGGATTGAGTCTTACTTTAAGTATAAATTCTATATACTATATATATGTATAAGGTAACTCATGTAAAGTTGAGGGCTTATTTGGGGGTCAAATTTGTGGGTTTTAATGTGATCCATGGATAAGGCTAGGGACATTTAATATGACCCATGGATAAAGCAAGGGAAAACACCAATGCCAGCCCAGGAAGCCAGCCTGGTCACTATGGCCATAGTCCCGTTCAGGCATTTCAAAAGATCAAAACAGAGACAGTTCAGGGGGTTTCTGTTTCTTTTAGGTTGTTCCAAGACTGACTGTACTCAGAGAAGGTGATTTCTTTTTTTGATAATAATTAAGATAAAAGACTTGTGTCAGCTCAATTTTTAGGGTTTTTTTCCTAAAATTTCTAGACCTATACATTAGTATATAGGTTATTCCCAAATCAAGGCCTCATCTACACTGACCACTACATCTTCAAGCTGTCTCTAAAATTTGGCAGCTAGACTATGTCTGCTGCAAAAGTGTGCTGAAACACACTTTACATCCAGTAATCTGACATGAGCAAAGTTGGGGGGAAATCCAAAATGAAGCCCTTAAGTGCAACTGGATCCACATAATGTGAATTGGTGTGTGTGTGTGGGGGGGGGGGGCACATAACATTCTCACATTGTGGATCCTGGAACTGGATTGAAGCTACTCTTTGTGTGTGCGTAATCACTGTTCAAACTGGTTTCAGAGTTTACAATTTCCACAATGAAATCATATTTTTCAGTACTGGTTTCAAAATTACCTAAGTGGTCAGTACAGATGTGCACCAAATTATTATACTCAAAACGTGAAAATCGTTGAGTCTTCAAAGTGATTGGACTTCAACCTCCAAGGATCTCCAGCCCACAAGATCAATGGTTCTTGATGATGGGAATTGTGATTAAGACTATCTGGTGGGCCTAGGATTTCTTACCCACAATACTCTCATTTCATTGGTGGGTTCATGAAAATCACAGCCAAAATCAGTCTCTAAAACTTGTTCCAGCATTTTGATGGATGGACCATAGACTGATCCATGGTCCATTCTGTAAAATTATTTAGATTTCAGTGCAGCAGAACTTGGGTATATTTGCTGAAAGCCACTCAGAGTCCTCTTCAGTAGAGTACATACACAAGCCATTGATGATCAACTGCTGCTTGTTCTATGGCTGCCTTCATCCCAAATAAATATTTATCCTGGCATTTGCCCCATTTGTTTACCAACCATTCCTCAATTGGAGGGCTTTAGGGAAGTTAATTGGGTTGCATAAAGATGGTGTTTATTATTTGAAAGCTTTTCTCAGTCTCGCTCTTGTAGATGGCTGCTTTGAAAACATTACCAAATGAAAACATACATGATATTCCAGTGGAGAGTTTTGAGAACACATGCATACAAAATACACACAAAAAGGAATAATGTAAATCCATTTGCTGGACTGGTCAATAGTATCTCCTCTCATTGCTACACCACTCACACACTCACACACACAGAAAAAGAATTATGAACCAAAGACAATTCACATAACACACATTGTATCTATCTATACAATTCCCCTTTATATTCCTGCACTTGCTTTCCTTCTTAATTATTAAACATAGTTCTTGAAAGAGCAAAGCTGATTAAAAGTTAAGGTTCTGACCCAAGGACCTTATGACTTAAATGTGAGACACAAGAAGATAACAAAAGGAGACTGGAAGCAGAAGTATGGGGAACCATATGTTGCATCTACATAGAATTAATGCAGTTTGGCACCACTTTAACTGCCATGGCTAAATGCTATGGAATCCTGGGAATTGTAGCATAGTGAGACATTAGCAGTATTTGGTAGAGAAGTGTAAAGACCTTCTCTACCAAATAAGAGAAGTCTACAGCCCCCATGATTCCCTAACACTGAGGCATAGCAGTTAAAGTAGAATCAAATTGCATTAATTCTACAGTGTAGATATACCTATCGTTCTGACTAGTCAGCCTTCCAGATTTTTGGGTTATACTTTTGTGGATTTGATTCTTTGCAAATTTGATTAATATGTTCTGTCTATCTAGGAATCTGCAGGTCCTCCAGTGACACTCTATTGTCAACTTCTTCTGCAAGTTGGAAATTGACATAGGGCCCTTCCACACAGCCATATAACTTGGAATATCAAGGCAGATAATCCACAATAACTGCTTTGAACTGGGTTGCCTGAGTCCACTTCCATATAATCCAGTTCAATGTGGATTTTATACAGCTGTGTGGAAGGGGCCATATTTATTATTTTATTTATTTGGGGTTCTTCTACCCCGCCCTTCTCACCCCGAAGGGGACTCAGGGCGGCTTACAGAGGCAAAGGCACAATTTGATGCCTGCATCATAAAACAATCATACACAAAATTACATCAATTCGCAATTAATAACAGTTCATACATTATAACCATAAAATCAATAAAATCAATAAAACCTATACAAACCCAATTTCTCCTCTTACATGGTCAGCGTTCGCTAACTCATAGATCTAGTTTTATGTTCCACTTAATCAATCCTGTTGGTCTTACTCGCTGATTGTCTAATTTATTTGCCAGAGTGCCCAAAGGCCTGGTCCCATAACCACATCTTCACCCTCCTCCTAAAGGCGAGGAGGGATGATGATGTCCTGATTTCCCCCGGGAGTGAGTTCCACAGGTGAGGGGCCACCACTGAGAAAGCCCTGCTCCTCGTCCCCACCAGCCTCACTTGTGACAGTGGTGGGGTCGAGAGCAGGGCCTCCCCAGATGATCTCAAACTCCGGGGCAGGACGTAGAGGGAGATACGTTCGGACAGATACACTGGACCGGAACCGTATAGGGGTTTGTAGGTCAAAACCAGCACCTTGAATTGTGCTCGGAATTGAATCGACAGCCAGTGGAGCTGACACAGCAGGGGGTGGTATGCTCCCTGTATGTCGCTCTGGTGAGCAATCTGGCCGCCGCTCGCTGGACAAGTTGAAGTTTCCGAACAGTCTTCAAGGGCAACCCCACGTAGAGAGCGTTGCAGTAGTCTATTCGGGATGTAACAAGAGCGTGGACCACCGTGGCCAGATCATAGGGTCATTGGTGAAAGTTTACTATAAGGTTGTGCTAGAGAACCTAAAGCTTCATAGAGAGCTGTTCATTTAGATTTTTAAAATCATGTTTTTTAAATTCTCAGTTTTTTCACTTTTGTGGGAGTTTTGCACTCTTAACTCCTACAAAAGTGGAAGTCTGGTGTTTACATATGGGCTCACTCACCATTTAAGAATTGATTCAATAACTGAATTCTAACTAAGACTACCTAAATGGATGCAGTTGCTCATTCTTGGGTGGAGTATAAGAATTCACCCATGCCTTCAGTACGTGACATGCTTCACTGGGCTTGCAAAAAACAAGCTGGTGTATTGACACACACACAATGAGTTGCGCAATGGCAAAATTCAACTAAAGGATGAGTTAGTTCAGCCTCTGTCTAAAATGAAATTTATACTTCACAAGCACAAACATAGGCTAGCAAGGTATGAATAGCTGGATTCCGGTTGGCATAACATCATTGGCACAGGCAGTGGTAGCAGAAGGGAAAAGGTCACAGGAGCAGCAGTCATGAATGAGGCTAAGGTAAAGCTTGCATAAAGCAGTGTGTGTCCTCTTTCATAGTCCTTAGTAGAGTAGACCATTGAATTAATTGTCAATGCTTAGGTACATCTCACTGATTCAAAAGATGTACCGTAATTAGACAAAAATAGGATTTATATGAGTCTATTTCCCCTTCCCACCACTATACAACCCAGTAAATGTACAAGTGCTAGTGTAGTGCATTTCCACCACAATGGGCAAATGCAGTTGACCCAATTTAGGCTTGCTTTTGGTAAGGGCACAAATTGTATGTGTGTCATTCTATCTAAAATAAATTAGCATGTCTTATTAACAGGTTATATTGTCATAGTCTTTTGCCCTTGAGACTTAGTGTGGTTTGGATGTTGGAATAAACTCCAGGAAACCAGGGTTCACATCTGTGCTCTTCCACTGAAATTCATAGAGTGATCTTGGGCAAGATCACTCTATGACCTTGTCCACTCTATGATCTTGCCCTTGTCTGTCTGTCTTGCTCTCACTCACATCCTTAGAGAAAGGCAATGATAAATCTCTTCTAATTAGATCATATAAATGAAAAAAAAAACCTTATAAGATAGTGTGTTCATAGGTAAGAGAGGACTTGAAGACACAAAATATCAATAAAGCTTTAACTTGTCCAACTTAAGTCCTCATAAAGTTCTTCAGCCAAAGGTTGGACAGCTATCTGTTGGGAGCAATCTAACTCTGGATGTCGGCATCAATGAGGAAATTCGACTAGAGGGTCTACAGTTTTATCATTTAAGTATGCTTCAGTTTTGTTTATTTAGGTTTTCCTGTTCTTTGGTCATGGGAACAACTTGGAAGAATATTCTCTTGCCACAAATTAAGAAACGTCATTGCTATTTTCTTATGTTTTCCTTTGACTCTCCCAAAGCCATTCAATTTTGCCTTCAGGAAGTAAACCACGAGGCTTCAGTAATAAAATACAGAGCATATGGAGATGAATAGTTTGTCCTTTAGAAATGCAAAATGTAAGAAATATGTGTGTGGTTTTTTTTTCTTCATTATATCTTTTCATTTACTGGGCCAGCCATTTGTTTTCCCAAGAAAGATTCTAAAATTAATTTTAAAAGAGACCCATGATATTATGAAGCACATCTGCTAGACATTTTTTTCTACGCCTTTTTCATGGTGGTATAGGAGAAAGTTCATAGAGCATGAGCCAGCTATTGTGTACTTCATGCTTTGTCCAGTACTCTGAGGCCAACAAAAAGCATGTGTAGTACATTTTAAGGAAATGAATTATCTACTCATTTTCATAAAGGGCAAAGGCAAATACAAAAATAGTTTAAATATGGTTGGCCTCAACCTTCCAAAGACTTGAGACAACAAACATCAAAACAAGCATATGTAAATAAGCTATGCCACTAAAATTGCAAAATGTAATACTAAGTAGAGGTAACATATCTTCCATCTTCTTCTTCATTGTTCTCATTGTTTGTTTTCCTCTTTGTTTCCTTTCTCAGTAATTGTTGTGGTAATAGTGATTGCTAAATTTCCCATCAGTTTGTTCCTTCATTGTCTGATGTGCTGATTCACCCCTGTATTTCACTGCTTCTTTACCCATTAAAAAGGATACAATTATTTTCAGAATTGAACTAGATTCTGTTTCCACAGGTTGCTGCTGTTGTTAATTCCCTTCAAGTCAACTTCACTTTATAATAATATACTTTATTTATCTTTCACTCTATCTCCCCGAGGGGACTCAGGATGGATTACAGAACACATATATGGCAAACATTCAATGTCGTTATACAATTAACAAGGACAGACAATACATAAACAGAGGCCTAGGCTTTCCCATCTTTTTCCATCTCTGGTATCTGGAGGCTGTGTTTGATTCCAGCCATGGGGTCATCTTCCATGCTGAGGAGCTTTATTGTCTGTTGAATCACCAGCATGTCCTCATGGGTGTCTTTTATTACTTCCCTGCTTATACCTATTTATCTATTCACATTGCTGTTTATGATCTGTTCGGTGAGCTAAAGCTGGGCTGACATGGGCTTGAACTGGCAACCTTTCGATCGGCAAGATTTTCTATAGCTGGCAGTTTACCACTGTGCTAAACCCTGGCCCTTATGGTGCCCAATGAATGAGGGACTTCCAAGTCACAAAAAGTCATGAACTGCCATGCTCAGATCTTGCAGATTGAGGACTGTGGTTTCCTTGGTTGATTCTTTCTGTCTGGAATGCAGTCTTCCTCTTTCCCTATTGCCTTCTACCTTACCAAGTATTATTGTCTCTTTTTTAGTGAGTCATCTCTTTTCATGATTTGGCCAGCGTATGGCAGCCTCAGTTTAGTCATCTTGAATTCTAGGGAAAGGTACAGATAAACATTCCAACAGATTATTCCTTTTTTGAAGTAAGTGGAATTTGGCCTGTTCTAGAGTGGGCTAAAACCCACTAGAGCGGGGAGGAGGAAAAATGTATGCCTGTAGGTCACATGTAGCCCCAAACCACCTATTTCAGCATATAAGTTTGTACTGCCTCTAGTATCACCAGGTGTCCTCCAAAGTTTAAAAGAATTTTCCTAACAAAACTTTGTCAGTCTAAGTTTTAAGAACTTTAGGGAAGAACTTTCTCTTGGCCCCAAGACTCTCACAGTATTGACGTGAGCACACTCTAGAGAGCCTTCTCGATTACTGTTTCCAGATTACAGAACTGCCTTCCACAGGAGATCCAGTTGGCCTTCTCCCTGTATTCTTTCCACTGGCAAGTTAAGATATTTTTTACTGAGGTATGTCTTTAACTGATTTTTATCATATGGTAGCATCGTATTCAAAGGGCTTTTCTACACTGGCAAAAAACTGCAGACTCACTGTGAATGGACTGCTGGCAGTCTTCATGATGCCCAGTGGCACAACATTATTTGATTAGAGTTGTAAAAAAGAGATGCCTCACACATGGGTCTGGATCCAGGCATCAACCAACCCGCCTGTTGATCATTGAGCCCGCAGATCCTGCCTAGTACTGGATCCCATGGGATAGCATGAAATGCTCCTGCTGGACAGGACCCAATCATCATCTCTCACCCAACTGAGTGTGTTGCAAGAGCCCTTCCAATGCTGGGGAAGACTATCTCTGGATCACACTCCCTGGCTCTCCCACTGCTCCCCCCTGACACACACACACACACACACACCACTACACAGATCACCCAATCTTACATCCAATATCTGTGCTGACCACCCTACAGTTGTAACAAATTAGACAATAGAACCCATAATACAATAATCTACAGGGAAGGTGGAGGGGACAAAGCTCAGAAGGAATTATCTTGATCTCACTCTGATGCATATTAATAAACTAAGTCAGCTTACTGGAGTGAAAAAATACATCTGGGACAATATGGAGGGGTGACAAATGCCCGCTAGCTGTCAAGGTGTTAGCACACAAATGCCATCCCATTGACCAGCCTAAACACCAATGAACATGCTACTGGATGATGCCTCAGATAAAATCTGACTAGCAACATAGAAGTTACAGATGCCCTCTATGGTGTCACATAATCTTGTTTACCTGCTAAGTCAGGAACCACATTTATGTAAATATGGAGATGTAGCTATGTGCTAAGTGCACATATAATGATGCATGATTTCAACCAATATTTAGTACTTTTTCCGTGAAATTGCCTTCCACTGAGTGAAAAAATTGTTACACATCTAATAATGTTTCAGTCATACCTCCCCACCCCATTCTTTTTGTCTCAGGTTGTCATAATATAGCCAGCCCTCCACTTTTACAGATTTCATTATCCACGAATTTTAGTAATATGTTTTTTCTAGGAATTTCTAGGCCCTCAGCAACTTATGTTGGAAACTGACTATAGAATCATGCTGTAAGACCTATAGATCCCTATTGAGGTGCTCTGTCAAGTTAAAAGAATGTGTGCTTTTTAATTTGTGCTTTTTCCACATACACAGGCTTTTGCTCCCCTAACCCATGCAAAAGTGGAGGTCTTATAGTAAACCTTGGGTTATGCTTATTCCTTTCTACCTTTCCCATCCTCCTAATCATCTGTCTGACTCCTTATCAATTTGTTCCTTAAAGCCAATGCTGACATATATTTCTCCAGATCTTTCACAATAAAGTCTCTGTGTGTGTGTTTGACAGTCAAGTGAAGAAGGGGAAGGGCAGAGCTCTGCAATTTGTGACAACCTTGTGTTCTTCCCCTCTCCAGATACACACATTCCATACCTCCCAAAGCTGTTTGCAAGATGGGTAAGGGGAAGAAATCCTCTTTGCACCAGCACAGCTTTTCATTGTTATGAAGTGCTTTTGTTGTGTAAGCAAATCCTCATTAGTTTGTTTCTGCATGCTGAAGTCCCAACATCTGCTTTGAAGACATGTTAATTATAGTAATAATTTCCAAGTCGTTTACGAGTCATTGCCAATTTAATTGCAGGAGGGAAGAGGGAAGCTAGGGCTTGTTCAGACTACTCCATCATGAACAGAAGTGCCTTAAGTTCTAAGTATGTTAGTCGCTTATAATTTATTTATTTGCTCTAGTGTTGTTTGCCAGAAGTATTTTTTACCTTCTCTTGGCAAGGCTTTTATAAGAAACTACTCCATTCAAATTACATTAATGCACCTTTTATTTCCTTTTTTCTGTTTTCTTTTCCTTTGGTAAGAGGGGAAATTGACCATCAGCTAGAAAGTTGTAAGTCCCATTAAATGAGGCATATCCATCATCTTCTGAAATCTAGTTAGTAACGATTATATGCAAGCTCACAGTAGCTAAATTTTTACTTTTAAGTTAGTAAGTTTCACTGTGGTCACTGGAACAAGGTCTGTCTGTCCAAATGACTTTTGGAGGTGCAGAAGGCTGTCTGGGTGGCATACAATATCTACCCAGTTAGTGAAGCCAATCTCGGTGATTTAAGCAGCTAGCCAAATGTCCTCAAAAGCAGACAAACAACTAGGAAGGCATTTTTTTCCTCCACGGCATGTGCATATGGTATACAAAAGCATGTTTAAGAGTTCTCTGTGCAAATTGGGAATGATGTTGCCTCCCATATGAACAAACATCAATTTGGGGTTGAATATGACAATCCCTTCAATTCAATATACTTCGCACAAATTTTTGGAGATTTTTTTTGGAATATTGACTTATCTTAATGCTAACAAGCAAATAGACAATCAACATATTATACAATATGTAGAAATGGAAGAAAAAGAGAGAAAAGGCATGAAGGAGAGGAAAAGGCTGATAGCTAAAATATAGTAGGCCTCTGATCCCCTAATCTCAACTGATTTTTTTCTAAGTGAAAAATATATTATTGTAACAGTTAATGCTGTTCCAGCTAATGCTGTTAGTGAACATTCTGAGTTTTTAGGATACCTGATTATGAAAAGCACTGTAATTCTTTTATAGCACAGTTCTTCCTGTGAAAACAGACGCCCAAGGAATCTCTCTGATATATTTTAACACTTTCTTGTTATCTATAGAGAGGTCAACTTCAGCTTATGACAGCCCTAGACATCCTGTCATTGACAGCCCTTCTCAGGTCTTGCAGACTCAGGACTGTGGCTTTCTTGGTTGCGTCTATGTTTCTCCACCAATGTGGGCAATTGCACCGATACATATGTATGGACATCTAAGTGGCCTTTCCCCTTTTAATCAAAAAGCTCCAGTACTTTAGCCCAATAAGTCCTGGCTCTTCTATGCTACTGTCATTGTCTAATGTTTTGATGTGAACTTTTCCTGTATTTTATGTGTTTATGGCACTTGTATGTGCTTCTGTAAGCCACTCCAAGTCCTTTTTGAGAGATAGTGGCAGGGTATAAATTATTATTATTATTATTATTATTATTATTATTATGTGTGTAATTAGAACAGTCATGCATGGATGCATTCTTCCAACAGCCCTAACATAGAATGAATTGGGGTTAGGGGCACAGGGACTCCTGTGAAAAGTGGAAAAATGCAAATAAAAATAGCTAATTTTTATTTGTATTTCTTGTCTACTTGATATATCTTTATATAGATAAACTAGCTGTCCCCTGCCACACATTGCTGTGGCCCAGTCTGTGTATATGTGTTTTGTGTGTGTATATATTTGTGTATATGTGTATATATGTGTGTTTGTGCGCGTGTGTGCGGTTTTACGTATGCACTGTAATGTATTTTTTTGTTTTTTGGCTTTTTAAGTCTCTTCTGCTGTGTTTTTCGGGGTTTTTTTGACTGAAGGTCACTCGTCGGCCTGAAAGGTGTATTGTGTCCAAAATTGGTGTCAATTAGTCCAGTGGTTTTTGAGTTATGTTAATCCCACAAATGAACATTACACACACACACACATATACGCACATATACACACACACACATATTTGAAAGAAAGGCTTTCTAGGACTATCTAGGTCTTCCAACATAAATCTACTTTTTGGAAGCTGAGCATAGATTTACACAAGACAGGCATTCCTAGAGAATATTTCCATCAAATCTGCGAATAATCAAATTGCAAAGTCAAACTGCAAATGTGGAGGGGTGATTGGATCTCTCTCATCCTCCCACTTTTCCAATTTGTTCTCTGCTAATTCAGCAGGAGGGAGAAGAGAAAAGTGGAGAGAGTTGAATCTTGTCCTTTCTTGTAGTATCAGGCAAAAACAAATTGTTGCATTCTCTCCTAGATTATGTGCTCGTATTTATGATCATTTTTGCAATCTTGACTCTACATCTTGATGTTTCTTGGCCATGTGTGTCCCAGCTTTCATCTAGAAGAGTGTGAGTCTACTTTAAGCATTTATGCAGTACTCCCAAAATAGTTGGACTATTCTCAATATTTAAGCTGTAGGGTTCAGCTTAAATATTAGTTGGGGGACCAAATGGAGAGAAGACAGAGGGAAGACAACTCTATGCACATTTGATTTTTTATTCCTTTCAATATGTGATGATTTTTTGATTTGAAGATTAGCATTAATTACTTTCATTCCTTTATTATTTCTCATTTACAAGGAACTGCAAAGTTAATTGCAGATGAAAGCTGTGATCAAGCTTTCTTTTATCTTCCATATTTGAGACAAAAAATAATTGTGTCAAGCATGTGATGGCTTTCTGAAGCAGAGAAGGCAGGGTGAACTTTGAATACTGTTACTATTTACTTGAATTCTCAACATTTTAAATGAAATGATTCAAAGACTGCTTTAGGTTAGGCAGAAACTGGTTTCCACCAGCTGAGACATCTCGTTGGATATAATAAACAAGAGCAGTCAGAACATTAATCCAATAGCCTGAGCCAGGGTTTGAGAACTTATCAGTGGGCAAAATATATTAAGCAGCTGTAATTTTGATATAACACAGAGCTTGAATGTAATGGAATAGTTCTGTTTGATTTACTACCTAAACTGGAGCCTTGAAGACCACCAACAATAAAATGCTTAGGCTAGGATAGACAAGAAATAGTGTTCTCCTTTATTTCCTGTAACAACGGCATTTAGCTACAAAAGAGAACAATGTTCTAGGGATGCATAATGTAATCTATCTAATGTTAATCTTCCAGTGTTTACATTTGAATTCAAATAAGGTTTTGATTCAGGTTGGAAGCACTTAATATGATTGCAAGAAGGGCTTTGAACGACACTTGCTGTTGAACAGTCATGATGCTATGGTGGACTTATCCAGAGGCATCTCATTGATCCACACAAAACAGGATGTTGACCTGACTGCTTTACAGCCAGTGAGATGTAGGGGTTTGAGCAATGGATGACAACTCTAGAGACCAGGATTCAATTCTGCAAGAAACCCATTGAGTAAGCTTGGACAATTCACATGTCCGCATCCCCCCAAAATCTCATGACTTTAGCATCATCGTAGGTCGGAAAGTACTTTAAGGCACACAACAAGTATAATGATACATTTTAACATCCCAAGTCTTTTTATTGCCAGAATTCTAATTCCCCTTTGTAAACTTCTCATGTCAATAACATGCAAATTGCAAAAGCTTTGGGAGAAGTTGCTGTTGTTGTTTATTTTATTAGTAAAGTGTAAGAGTGGGTGGGCTGTGAGATGTGGTAGTGCATTTTTCACATTTAGCAAGAATGAATAGTGTCCTGCTGCTGCTCCTGGAAAGGTTATAGGACAGGGCCAGGGGGATACCTTTTTGGGACTTTTTAAGGATATATTATTTCTAGAAAGAAAGAAAAATCCTAAAAACCAGGGAATGGCCCAAATGTTATGAAACTTGTTGAGCCAGCAGTAATAGACGTGTCCCCCAAGTTTGGCCATTTTCATCCCAATAGCCCTGAAAATGATGGGAAGGGGAGCACGTGAACACCCCCCCCCCCCCGTTGCCACCAATCAGCTGGATCTAGCCACATTTTTCTGCTGCTGACCAAAAAAGCTGTTAATCCACTCACCCATTCTGAGAACACCATAAAATGGAACCACCACCCCGCTGAAATTTGGGTAGAAGAAACAGATTGAGGTTATAGCCAAAATGCACAAGCCTAGTCTCTATACTGTATTATAGATACAGTCTGGATTTCTTCCATAAATTTATCTACAAAATTTCAAGAACCACAACTCAACTATTTTTCCTTGAAATTCTGTTGATGTGCTATGCCAGCATAACTATGTCAGGATAGGCAGTGGCAGTAAGAAAGGAAAAGTAACATGAGACCAGAAAAAAATATAAATGCTGGCATAGTGCACAAGTAGGATTCGTGCCTCTGTGCTATCTTATACAATGGCTGGAATCCTATTTTAGTCCCAACTTTAGTAAAGCCACCGAATCAAAGAGATTTCCTCACATGCTGATTTGCCATTTATGAATTGATATATCTCTGCTGGTCAGAACTAACCAATCATAAAATATGCAAAATGGAAAAGTGTTCGACCTTCCCTTTTTGAGCAAGGTACTGGAGTGTGTGCTGGCTTCCCAACTCTGGGTGTTTATGGTGAAATGGATTCTTGAGATCCATTTCAACCTGGTTACAGGCCTGGTTATGGAACAGAGGCAGCCTTGGTCCTTCTCATGGCTCTTCCACACAGCCATATAACCCAGAATATCATGGCAGATAACACACAATATCTGCTTTGAACTGATTATCTGAGTCCACAATGCCATACAATCCAGTTCAATGTGGATTTTGTACAACTGTGTGGATGGGCTTTAGTGGCTGCCCTTTGACACTGGAACTTCCCACCCAGGGAAGCTAGAATCGAGGACTATGGACAAAAGGTTAAATCCCAGATCTTTGGTCCTCTCTTTTTAAAAATTTCCCTATTAAAGGATTATTATTTTTTTTTAAAAAAAAAACTTTTCTCATGGAAAAGGCCAGTAAAGCTTTGAAAGCTTGTATAATATGTACTTTGAAACTCCTGACAAAGGCATCATTGCTTGTGAATTTTGAATTTTGTTGTATTTTCCTGAATGACCAACACAACTCTCTCTGAATATATATATATATATATATATATATATATATATATATATATATATTCAACATAGTCACTTTTCCTTCTTTTGATATTTCATTCTGACTTGTTCTCAGAGCTATTTATGTATGATGGTTATGGTCATTGCTTGTCACTGCCAATGACACCTGCACATCAATTAAAATAGAAATCAAGATATATCACACAAAGCACATTAGATAACAGTGAAAGAGATGTCAACAGCAGTTACAATATTGAAACCAGCCGTGAGAGCTGTACCCCAAAATGTCCTACCCCCAAGGATTTTGCAGGACAAAGTTTGACAATAGATAAAAATAAAGGGAGGTGAAAGGTGGGGGGGGGGGTTGTGATGCACAGAGACTACTGCCAGGTTTTGCCCGGTGGTTGCCACTAAACTCAGAATGACAGGGGGAGAGTTAGTGCTATCACCTATCTCCAGGCTGCCATATGAACACTCACAGCTGCTACCCCAAATAGGAATTAGCTCAGCTCTTTAATGCCACCACGAAAAACAGGCAAACTCTGGAGATTCAAGAAAGCTCCAGAGCATTCTGTGATGATTTAAAACATGGGGAAGGCTGTATTAAGTGGCCATGTTCCCAGTTGGGATGATGGGACTCTGTGCATCATGTGGACACCACAAAATCCATTCACCCCTGCACTAACTCATTTTTCCCATGTAGCTGAGCCCTCAGTTAAGCCAAGACATTCACATTATTAATGAAGGTTCCCACTTCAACAGTTTTCTCATCAGACTTAGTTTTGCCACTCATTTTCAGCCTGACGTCCCTCACAGGGTTGTTGTAAAGATAAAGTGGAGAGACACAAGTCTTGCATATTGCCTTGAGTTCAGCAAATGAAAGGCAAATAAATCAATAATAAAGAATTAGTTTATGCACAACCACAGTAATTACATCTGAATATAATTATGAGTCATAAAAGAACAGTGGCATCAACAACCATCTATATACTGCCTGAAATTGTGGGAGACAGGGAGAAAGAAAGAAAGTTAATATTTGTTAGATTCCAGGCACAGCCAAATACATGCTAAAAATAAATTGTCTTTGTTTCTCTTCTTAATGGCCAGCCATTAAGGCCAACTGTGCAAATGTAACATATTATGGAGGTTCTCTTAAGAGCTGCTTTCATCTGTCTTTATTATTTATTGGTTCAAGTCAGATGACACATCTGAGCTACTTTATAGCTGAAGGTGAGGGTGATGGAACGCTTGCCCTATCCGACCTTGGAAAGGGCAACTGTAGTTTAAAGTTGTTTATAAATGGTAAATTTCAGTGCAAAGAATGATGTGAAAATAAATTGAGCACACTCTTGAAATGATTAAAAGGAGTACATTGTGTAAACAGGATACTGCAGTGGGCAAGCTTCTGAAAAGTATGATGCTACATCAAGAGCCAAAGTTGGCTGTGAGTCAGTTCGTCCTGTGAGCAGATCATTATAAAGGATTTCTGTCTTTGCTCATGGTAGAAAACAGCATTCATTCAAGAAGCAATGGGTACAATGTTTAACAATGGATTACTTGCAGGATGTTGATGTTTAACATTGTAGAGAAATACATGGCTTTACTAATTGAACAATGGAACAATTCATTCCTATCAAAGCAAAAATAAAACCTGAGATCTACCTGTCTATGAAATCATTTCTTTCTCTTTATGATCCAAAGTATGATTAGGACTGTGTTGGAACTATGCACATTAGCTTCGTGTTGGTTGCTGTGAACACTGAGGAATGCTTCCAAGTTTTAATCATTATAGCATTTCATGCAAACACATTAGTGCTAGTATTTTGGTATAGTTTTCCATAGACCAGGGTTTCTCAACCTTTGCTCCTCTAACTGTTTTGAACTTCCACTCCCAGAAGCATAGCCAATGATGTATTCTGAGAGCTGAAATCCAAAATATCTGTTGAACCAAAAGTTGGGAATTACTGCCATAGAACAGTATCTTTCTGTTTTGCTTCATTCACCCACACTGTCTTTTTAAATCTGATTGATTGTGTTTTAGACAATGTCACCATAAAGTACTTCAAACACAATAAGAAGCCACCATGACAGCCTTTATGATTACGGTGTTCCCTCACTTATTGTGGGGGTTCTTTTCCAGGACCACCCACAATAAATGAAAATCCATGAAGTAGGGATGCCATATTAATTTTAATATTTATACACTATTTTATATATTACTTTCTTATCCGTGCTTCCTTACCCGCCTCCCAGCCCATCCCAATGGTGCCTGCCTGCATCCCTGGACTCCGCAGACCCCTGCAGAGCCTCCAGAGCCACACAGGCAGCAGCAGACGAGAAGGCAGGCCTTCCCCACCGCACCTCAGGCTGCTGCACTTCCGGAGTCCCTGGCCTCTACTAGACGTAAATATTTTATATTTTATATTTAATTAATATTTTCAAAAACCGCGAAACAGCTAGTCCACTAAAAGCAAACCGCGAAGTAGTGAGGGAACACTGTATATACCTTTCTATCTCTCTTATTGTCATTTACAGTCCACATTCTAAAACTAATAACTCAAAGATCAAGAAATCCAGTTCCCAAAAGTCTGGAAAGAGGTAGACAATGCAACACACTAGCTGCATTTTCAGTATTCTGCTTTGAGACAGAAAGATGTAGTCCAGCAATTGCTCTCTCTTTTTAGGTGCATACGTGGGACAGAGGGTAAAATACCAAGGTACTGCTGTTTACTTCCTGCATTCAACCCTAGCTTTAAAGCAACAAAGAAACAGGAAAACTCATGGCAGTTGACCAACCTCTTTCAAAGGTTGTGTCTTTTTGACTCCTCTTGAAAAGCTAATCAAATTAATATTGATGTAATTACTTTAGAACAACTTTCTAGAACCTTGAAACAACATTGAAGAAGGGTCCAACATTCGGAAGTGGCAAGATCCTTAGAGGTACTGAGCAGAGGGGCATCTCTTCCTACATTGCTAAGATGAAGGAATTATTCTCTTTGAAAACCATTGAATAATTGCCAAAATTGGAAGCCACTCTGAGGGCACTTCCAGACAGGACTAAATCACAGGTTTTAAACAGGGGCAAAAATCCTGGGACTTCAGAAGAGGTCCATGTACAGACCTGTTGGTCTCGGGATTTCTGCCTCCATTATCCAGACATGATGCTTTGTTGCAAGATTTAGAGGCCTCCAAGATGGCCACCACAGGACTTCTGCTGGAAATTTCTGTTTTTTTTTGTTTTTTTTTAAACAAAACCTCAAGATATGGATATGTGAATATGCAGAGAATCACTGCAGAAAATCATTACAAACATTCTGTTCTTTGTCCTGGCCGAAGAAAATGTGCCCTCCAAATGTTTCATAACGTTTCTGACACACAAACAAAGTTTTCACATTCTACTCAACTGTTACCTTCTTTTTAAAAACTGACCAATCTGGACCAAACATCTAAAACCTGGGAACAAACCTAAATTTATTTATTTATTTATTTATTTATTTATTCATTTACTTTGCTTATATACCGCTGTATCTCAATCCCGAAGGCGACTCACAGCGGTTCACAAACAGTAAAAACAGTAGAAACAGCAGTGGTTCCATACAACATATAACAATTGACTTAACACATTATCCATAAATTACCAATAAGCAATTACAATGCACAATTATTACAAAAAACAACCATACCCAATCTTCTCATCATCCAAGCGTAGTCCAGGTTCGTCGTCCATTGTTCCATTCCTATGTTCCATGATTTCCAATTGCAGGCACATGCAGACATTCAAAGATGTAGAAATTCAGCTCAAAACCAAGATATTCCTGCACCTGGAAATCTCGTACTGTCTAGACGGGCCCTGAGTCCCCCTCGGAGTGAGACAGAACGGGGTAGAAATATAGTTAAATAAATAAATAAATAATCTGGGATCAGATCCTGGGAATACAGCAGCGTAGATTCAGTCTTAGTTTTTAAAAGGTTTTCTCTTGTGTAATGGGAAGCTGAATATGGTGAAAGGTGGTTATTTAAGATGGTTTCAAAGTCATTAAGGATCTCATGGAGGAGAAAAGTGTAACTATTATTTGGTAAAATATGGTATATTTTGCCAGACATGTTTTTCTTTTGAGTACTGTAGACAAAGGGTAGGCAAAGTGCAGGCTATGGTTTGCATTCAGCCTTTAAAATCCCTAAAAACAACCCTGAAAGTGCCTTCATGTTCCTTGGATCTCAAAAAATTATTTAAATTTTGATGTGGTGGAATTTTCAGGTGATTGGGGAGAAAATGGGTCCCATCCCTTATGACCATTCCTGCTTTAATGGGTCAAAAGCACAAAGTCTTCCAAATGTTGTGGGACTGTTATTGCTATTATCTTTGGCCAGTATAGCTAATGGTGACAGATAATAGGAGTTGCAGTTAAATACCACCTGGAAAGCCATGCATTGCCTCCTTTAATATAAAAGATGGCTACCAGCTTCCAAGTGGTTTTCAAATGCTTTGTGGAGAATAGAACAGTAATCGGGGTCTCAGGGTAATAAAAGTATGAATTAGTTAAATGTTCAACTAGGATTTCTTTTACCTTCTTTGCATTAAGAAAATATATGGCAACCATCAATGGTTCTCTTGTTATTCTGAGATGGGCCAAATGTCTCACGGACAATCTTTTTCCAATTACATTAGTGGAAGTCTGTATCATACATAGCTAGCTGTAAAGTCTGGACACAGTATTTTTTGCTGAAATGCCAAATGTTTTCTCTCATCCTCAGATCCTCCAGTTTCTAGATTTTGGTCCAGCAGCCCATGCCCATAAATTACAAATAAATGAAAAAATAAATTGCAGCTTACGGTCTAATCCAGACCACTTCCTATTATTACTAGCCCCTTGCGACTGTTAGTGATATTCTTCACAAACCAATGTTCCTACTAGTTCCTTAGTGCCAAGGACTGGATTGTCAAATGGATTCCTCAATATCAACTTACAAAAGCATATTAATAAATTTGAACACAGAAGATGGAAACTTTTTTGGCTCTCTCCAGACAATGATGTACTATCCACACCCTCCACAATGAGTATGGAGAATTTGTTTTCCAAAGGGAAACAAAATTATATTTAGTACATTACAAGGAACCTTAACGGAATGTGTGAGGGACACATTTGCTTTCTGCCACAATGCTTGAAAGACTCTGATATTTATATTTCTTCTTTAGGTGAATTGTCATTAACTCTCTGCTTCCTGTTTAACAGGTTATTAATACATGCAATGACACACTCTTTAATCAATGAGTCTTATGTTTAGTCAGGAGCATATGTCAAAAAGTTTATGGAAGTCCAGAAATCCTCACCCTACACAGTTCAGTCCTGAGTCCTCCTTCGGGGGTAGAGAAGAGACGGGGTACAAATACTAGAAATAAATTCAGTTTACTGTGATTCAACTTTATTTAGCATGCTTGGATCCTGCAATTTGAAATTTAGGAGAGGATATGTAGAAATCTCAGCCACAGAGCTCTAGTGCTTCATTAAAACTGGGACTTCAGATCTACAGATTTTGGATCCACGAGGGGCCTTGGAACCAAGCTCCGGTAGACACCAAGGACCCACCATATGTGTGTGCATGCATAAGCTTCTGTGTGTTCACATGCATATGTGTGTGTATATATATGTGTGTGTGTGTGTGTGTATGATCTTTATATTATTTTAATACATTTTCATATACAGTTTGTATATATGTAGGTATAAATGCATTTAATCCCAACCAGCATGGCTAGTGGTCATGCTAGTTGAGGGTTTCTGGGAAAGTTATGCCCTCAAAGAAAGTCATCCAGGCTCTGGTTTTGGATGTAGCTTGTGTTTTCATTTACATCAAAACCTGCATTCATTACATTCTGTTGAGGCTTTTGTGATATACATTGAGATCCCTAATGTTCTGTAGGCACTTGCTTACATCAGCATCAGGCAAGCTGGCAAGAACTGCATTTCTTATTTCAGAGCCACCTGGCTTGGATAGTGTTCCAAACTTTTTAAAAGATCAGAAGAAAATGGGGAATAACCATGAGTACAAAAGGATATGATGAATGATATCCGTGTTGCTTAAACCACCATTCCAATAACATATGCTTTAATGGGTATGGGATCCAAAAAGCCACCCACACAGACGCTGATCTTTCTAAATGAAGCTGCATTAAATAGTAATGCCTTTTTCCTTTAGTTATTGTTTTTCTGGTTAGTTGGGTTGCCAGTTACTTAAAAAACAGCTCTTTTCTTTCCATTTTGGAAGTACCAGAAAGTTTTATTAATGATACAGTTGTGACTGTTCCTAGCATTCGCATAGCTGCATTTTGCAATCATCAATCAGAATGGAGACTGCAACCAAGAAATCAGAAGTTGAGGATTTGGAAGGGCAAATATGAAGGAATTAGGAAAGATCTTGTAGTGTCGAGATAGATCAATGAATATTAAAGTTAGGATGATCAGTGCCTTCAAATTTTCCATTTCTATGTATGGTTGTGTAAGCAGTGAAGAAAATTGATAGGAAGGAAATCAACTCATTTAAATGTGGTGCTGGAGAAAAGATCTATGGATACTGTGGGCCACTAAAAGGAGAAATCAATAGGTCCTAGAGCAAATCAAGCCTGAACTCTTCCTAAAATCCAAGATGACTAATTGGGACTGTTGTACTTTGGCCATATCATGAAAAGACATGTCTTACTACAAAAGGCGACAATGCTTAGTGACGTAGAAGGTTGTGAGAAAAGAGGAAGATCACATTCCAGATTGATGGGCTCGATCAAGAAATTCATGGCTCTGTGTCCATAAGATCTGGCTATTAATGATGGGGTGACTTGGCGGTCTCCCACTCATAGAATTAATAAGTCAAAGTCAACTTGATGGCAGTTAACAACATCTCCCCCAACCCTTGCATGCAAACTGCTCATATATATTATCAGAATGAAGTGATGAATATGCATCTAAGTCTTGGTCTCCATCCTGTTTTTGATTTTATTAAAATAAAATGTACATTAAGAGTACTTGGGAGATGCAGAAGATTCTTCTCTAAAAACTCCTCATAATACAGCTATTCTCAGTAGATTGAGCTTGTTCTAACAAACAAGACAAAAGGGGGCAGGCAAAAAAGTTGCAGATTTCAGGGCATCCAATACAAAAAGAAGGAACTCTGTTTTTCTAGATTAGGAAAGACCATTGGGTGAGAAAGTTTAATTTTAGTATGTGGGGTGATATTTTAAAGCCCAATACATTGCATTCCTAGCTGGTACCAGAGCTCCCTGCATCCGCACAAATGTATGTAGCCTTAGACTACAACCCAGACAACAAGATTCAAATCCCTGGTGTGACTTACCCAAGCTATCCCAGTAGGTTTCCATGACTATGTAGTTCAAACCCTTATTTCAGTCTATTACTCAAATCACTAGCTCTCCGTGTTATTTATTTATTTATTTATTTTACATGCCATATTTCTCTCAGAGTGGGACCCAAGGTGTGTCTTATAATTGGTGAAATATGGTTGTTATCTTAGTAGTATCTCCTAGCCTAACCCTCCTTCCCCAACTGGGCATACCATGCAGCAGTCACTATGCACAACAGGGATTTGCCATAACAATCAGGATGCAGGAGATTGATGTTTCTACCACTGTTCCATGAGTGATCTTCAGTGCAACAATCAGAAGCACTGATTTTCATATTTTTTCTCACACTGGAGATAGCTTGCAGGAAATGCACACAAACATCAGTGTACTGTTCTTAAATCATCACGAGAACAGATTGCTGTCATTCACAACAATTGCTTTCATTCACAATGATTGGGAAAGTTTTGTTATCCCTATGTTTTTATACAATCTTGAATACATAGGGATCTTGAATACAACCAGTCATGAATGCATACCTCTAAGGACCTCATCACATGGACAAAGTTCCGTGGAGTGATTTGTCAACCTCCATGGCAAGTTTGTGGGGCAGCAAGGCAATCTTGGCACCCTGCACCTCACCTCACCTGCAATGATGCTTTCCCATCACACATGAGGAAGCGTTGACATGCAGCTTCCTCCTGTGCTGACCCCACGGTTTGCAATGGAACACAGGAAACTTCCCATGTTTCCAGTGTAGTTTTGTAGAACATTTGCACCCTAGTTGAGCTACAGAGTTCTGCCAGAAGTGATCCTGGGTCAACTGATGGGCTCTGTAGGGCTCCGTGGCTCAACTGAGGGGAAAGTGTCCTATGACACTGTAAATGACAAGTCTGATGAAGTGGTTAGTTTCACATTCATAATTTGATCATAAAATCCAATCCAAATTTAGAACACAATAAAATACAGACACAACATTTCCCATTAGAAGCTTCATCTTCTACAACCAAACTTATAAAAACCAAAGGCCTACCTAAATAAAAGTTATTTGCCCATTAGTTGAAATACAACAGAGAAGGACAACTGAACCTCCCATAGAAAGAAGCTCCACAGTTTGAGAGCAATCACCAAGAAAGCAAACCAATTCAGCTGTATTCATTCTCCCGAGTTACACCCTATATTTCTTCAAAGAACCTTGAGAAAGTAGTATAAGAATTCCTGCACTTCAGAAGGGCCCACAGGTTTCCTCCTTCCCCCCCTTTTAGACATTTGGTGGGAACTGAAGCCGTCTTACCAGTTCTGGGAGAAATGTTCCTATTACTCCTGGCAATGTTTAGAAGTGAAAAATGTGGATAACCACTTCAAAAGTGCTATGCTTTCGTTTTCATTTTTCAAAATAAGCACAATTCTCCCAACATCGAGTAGACAGCCATCCCCTCAAGCTTCCTAGTGTCATAAATTAAAATATTCTGTACTTAGGCTAGAATAATAATGAAGGTCCTTTGATGTTAGTCTAATTTTTAATAGCAACGAATGCAGCAAAGCCAAGCAAGTCACCCTCATTGACCAGAAACAAAACACTGTAAAATCAGTACCTTCCACAACTCAGAATTGCTCCTTTATCCCTCAAGATTTAAGATAGTTGTCCTCCTAAAATACAGCAGCCAAAATCAATGGTGGGGGGGGGGGCACACACTTCTATCTGATGCCAAGAGGTCAGTCTCATAAAGTAGGAAAACATTTAAGAGAAACAATTTGTTCTAATGATAACATCCCCATTATTTTTATTCAGTGTAGTCAATGTGTCCTGAGAGCTTGAACTGGGAATCCTGGATGTTTTAGTCTAAACAAGTGATTTTTGAAAACTTTTTATATCATTTCCCCATGAATATTTCCCATATGTTTCCCATAAGACTGGTTGAGTGGGGGGGGGGGGCACTTCTGGGTATCTGGATGGGCATCTAAACACCCCAATGGGAAGTTGGGGGTTGTGGGAACAGAAATGCATGCCAAAGTAGGTTTAAAAAACCTGCTTCAGTGCACATTTATGTCAAGTATGGAAGTGTCCTATATCTCAGGATCTGATCCCAGATTGTCTGATTATCTCATATTATCTGGCAGTGTAGATTCATATAATCCAGTTCAAAGCAGATAATGTGGGATAAGATCCTAGGATACAGGGCAGTGGAGATTCAAACTCATATAATCCAGTTCAAAGAAGATAATCTGTATGTCTGTATATTTTTAGATTTTAAATTGTATTGAAATGCTTTTTATGTAAGCCTCTTTGAGTCTTCTTGTGGAGAGAAAAAGCAGAGTATAAATAAACCTATTTATTTATTTATTTAGGGTATTTCTACCCTGCCCTTCTCAACCCCGGGGGGGGGGGGGGGGACTCAGGGCGGCTTACAGAGGCTCAATTCGATGCTGGCATCAACATAAACAATAAAATAAAGCATGAATAACAGCAATTAAACAATTAAAACATCAATTAAAACATCACATCAATAAAACCATTCTAACGCTCAGCGTTCAGCGTTCGCCATCTCATAGTCCGTAAATTCAATTCCACATCATCAATTCCTATCAATTCTAGTTGTCAATTGTCCTTGTCTCACTGCCAGATTGCCCGAACGCCTGGTCCCACAACCATGTTTTCAATTTCCTTCTGAAGGAGAGGAGGGATGTTGATGACCTGATTTCCCCAGGGAGTGAATTCCACAGGTGAGGAGCCACCTCCTCGTCCCCACCAACCTCACTTGTGATAGGGATGGGGTCGAGAGCAGGGCCTCCCCAGATGATCTCAAACTCTGAGGTGGGACGTAGAGGGAGATGCGTTCAGACAGATACGCTGGACCGGAGCCATATAGGGTTTTGTAGGTCAAAACCAGCACTTTGAATTGTGCTTGGAACTGGATTGGCAGCCAGTGGAGCGGACATAACAGAGGGGTGGTATGCTCCCTGTATGACGCTCCGGTGAGTAATCTGGCTAAACCGAAACCTAAACCTAAACCTAAACCTAAACCTAAACCTAATAATAATAATAATAATAATAATAATAATAATAATCTATTATATGGCAATGTATATCCACCTATAACTAAATTGAACTGCATTATATGGGTCTGCACTTACCATGTAATGCAAGTTCAAACTGCATTATATTGCAGTGTAGATCCAGCCTGAGAAAATCTGGAGAATTCCATTTTCACCTGGAAAATTCAATTAAATGTTCCTCCCAATTCAGGCATGGGGAAACTTTGGTCCTCTAGATGTTTTATATTTCAACTTCCAGAAATCCCAGCCAGTTTACCAGCTGTTAAGAATTGTGGGAGTTAAAATCCAAAACACCTGGAAGGCCTAAAATTTGCCCATGACTGTCCTTATTTATTGGAGAATTTTGCATGCAGGTCCTAATATTTCAAGGTTGTTAAAGAATCAACCATTCCAACCCAAATGAAGTAAATGTAGCAAAGCAATTCCAAAACCAGCACTGCTATGCACTAAGGAGATAAATTCATTTTAAAAATACAATAAAAATAGTAATCTCCTAGAAACCCATAGTATGGTTTCTGATGGAAAGTTTGGCAGGCTTATTAATAGGTGATCCTGCATATATAAGAGGAGTTTAATCCAAAATACTTAGGATCAGAAGTGTTTTGAATATCAGAATTTTTCTTTTTGAATAAAAGGCAGTCTGAGTTACAAACATCCAACTTACAAACAACTCATAGTTAAGAATGGGGTTGAGACAACAGGAAGTGAGAGAAATATACCCCCAGAAGGGAAATTAATTCCTGAAAGTTATCATGGAGGAAAGGTGTTTCCACTGAAGCATTGTCACCAATCCTTATTTCTACAACAAGTCAAAAATGTAAAAATTCCATTATCACAGGGCCAGAAAGTGAGGTGACATCTTCCCAGGCAGCAAAACAAACACTACTGGGGTGTTAACCCTTCCCTATGCTATCCAAAAATTGTGTGTGTGCGTGTGTGTGTGTTTGGAGTTACACTTAAAAATGTACCTGTTCTAACTTACATACAAATTCAACTTAAGAACAAACACACAGAACATCTTATCTGTAACTTGGGGACTGCCTATAAATGTATTTATATACGTATATAATGGGATAACTTGGAGATAGGATTTATGCCTAAAAACAAAATTTATGTTTCATATAAACTTTATACACAGATTAAAGGTAATTTTATACACAATATTTTAAGGACTGCATTCATGGAACAAAGTTTGTATATACTGAACTATTAGAAAAAAAAGATGTCATGATGAGAGATTAGGATTTTGGAGTATTTTGAAATTCCTGACAAGGCATATCCAACCAGTAATTATTTCTCTAACTCTGCATTCACACATTCAGTGCCAGGGTGTAATAGACATTATAGGAAAGGGAAAAGCAGTGGCAAAACATTAGCAATAACAAAGCTTTTTTTCCTTTTAATTGAAGCAATCAATGTTTATCCAACCAATGCATAGAGGATTTCCATCACCACAGACTTCCACACTAATGAATCAGAAATAGCACACTCAGCTTTTGCTGTGCACAATAAAAAGATTGGGGAGGGGGTGAATTGCCTCATGACATCTCCCGCCAACCTCACCCTGTAACTCCCACCACTGTTCCAGAGGTGTTTGTTGCATGATTTGCTAGTTGTAGCCAGTTTGTTTTTTGTCAGGTCACTGCCCGAGTCAGGTCAGGGCTTGGCTTGGCTCCGAAACAATGTCCTCATTCAATGTGGCCCCACCAGAGACAGTGCAAATGTTCAGCTTGTCAATTAACAAGAAAAAGTGGGTCACGTCTCCACTGCAAAACCTCGAACACTCATGTTTCCATTTTAAAATGGAAAGAAATGCAAATGCCAGCATTCTGAAGACATCACATAAAATTCAATCCCTCTTACAAAATAATAGCATGAAGTGTCCAAAACATTCTGCTTTATTAAAAAGAGAGGGAGGGAGAGAAACCAGTTCCTAAGAACAGATCAATCCTTTAATGCCTAACGAGTGACCCATTCTTCACACTGAGATCCTTTCCTCCAAAATGAAACTCAAGACAGCTAACAATAAAATGGGCAAAAACTACAAGCTATATCATAGAACAGATTACAGCCAATTTTCCATATCTGTGGATACAACATTCACAAATTCAGTCATTCATCATTTGAAAATATAATAGGATTTGAGAATCCAGGGATTATTTTTTTAATCCACAGAGGTGCTGGAGCTAAACTCCAGCAGATGTCAAGGGATCATTGTCGTTAAAATAGTTGGGTTCAAAAATAAATTAAAGTATTTAAAAAAATGCCACTTACTAAAAAATCCTGCTATAGCAATCCAGCTTCATTGTCAAAAAGCCTGATTAAAAAGATCTTTGCCTATTTTTATAAAATGAATGACCATAATGTATGACAATGCTATCCTAGGATTTCTTGACAGGATTTTTTTTCCCTTAAAGAGGTTTATCATTACATTCTCCTAAGTCTAACAAAGTATGGTTTGCCAAAGTTTAGCCAGTTGGTTTCCATCAGTGAGCAGGGATTTGAACTCTGATCTCCCAAGAGTACTTATTCAACACACAAATCACTACACCACATTGTCTCAGGTGAAACTGTTACAGGAGCTTTTTACGTTGTAACATCATGGTGCCTTCCACAAGGAATTTCCACATCCTGATAATATGGAGCAAGATTCTCAAAATATTTTATTTCAAATGCTGAATGTTTTTGCCTTTAATTGGGAGTAATTTTCAGAAAGACAAGTTAAATCTCTCCATAATAATATCTATACTTCACATGCAGTAGTGGACCAAGCTCTCCTTCCACTTGTGGACTCACTCCCTTATTACTCCCCCAGAAAAGTTATATGCTTTTGTGTCAATTTGAGCTCATTAGACTGGGCAAGTACTAGTGTAAATCTGCTTCAGAGCAATGCTGGATCCAGAACACATGTATTGAATTTAGTGCTGTTGTCTAGACAGCCCAGGATCGCATTCACCCCGCTGAGCAATCACCTACTCCATGTCACCACCTCTGCACCTAGATGGCTATGGAGCTCTGTTCCTGCCACAGCTGCCTCTGCTGATATCAAAACAGTAATATTATTGGAGCCAAATTTAGAACTAGGAATGCGGATAAGAGAATTCATGCCAATGAGCATCTAAGCTAAACCAAAGTAGACCAGGACAGAGTAACCACTCACCAGGATGAAGACAAGCCACAGAGGTTTATTCAATCTAGCCAGAAAGGATGCAAGTACAAGTTGATGCTTTCAAAGGTATACACATAACATAATATTAACAGAGAGACAAGGTTTTATACATTTGACAGCTATCAAACCTCCCACTCCCATCCCTGATTGGCCAAGAGAGAGGCCGGTTTGAATCCGTGCCCTGATTAGCCAGAGCTCCACTGATACTGCCACTTCCAGGCAGAGATTCCCTCTGATCAGGCATGTAGCCTGACATTCTCATGGTGGTTCGCGAAAAGGCCTTACTGGTGCATTATTTAAACGGTTATGTTTATTCATATCATGATGTGATCACCATACTCAATATATCCCATATGCATGGGGGTATTGGGGTAATGATACAAAAGGTTTGCTAGGATAGACCCTCTTTCACTCAGACTCAGCCCCCCTCCCCCCTGAAACTCAGCCCCCCCAAAAACCCCCCTGAAAAATTTCAGCCCCCCCCCCCCCGAAACGAAATCCTGGCTACGAGCCTGCCTCTGATGGGGAGGAGATGACGGGGAATTAGTCTCGAGTGGGCCAATCAGCTAAGGGAAGGTCCCCATAGGAGGAGACAAGCTCTGACAGATCTGTGTCCATATTTGGAAATGCTAATGAGTTTCCGATTGGCTTAATTGTCCAGTTTCTTTGGGAAACCAAAGATGTGAGACCCCAGGAACAAAAGGTGATAGTCAAGTCTTGAGTTTTGAAATAAAGAATTCCACAAATGTTCAAATTTTAAGCCTCTGTTTCCACAGTCAGCAATCTCTCAGCCCAAATGGGGGCGGGGAGGGGGGTACTTGGCTGGACAAGCATTGGCTGAATTTATCAGAATGGGTATGGAAACTGTCTAAACACATATAATAGATTTAGATTATCGCCCTGGCCAGCAATAGCCAGGGGGAGTATCCCAACCTTTTTTGTCTGGGAAATGTCTCAGTAGGATGGCTGAAAGGTGAAGACCTCTGTTATATCTTGGCATGAATCACATATATTACATTATACACAAATAGAAATAGTATTAAGGATACAAAGTAGTCATAAAGTTGAAGTAGGAAGATCCATTTTATTAAATGGTTAAAACAATATCATCTTTGTGGGGGAGTTGCTACCACTGGCCCATTTTCGATTTTCCTCTCTTCAATTGTGGAAGTCCAGAAAATAATTTTAAAAGCAATAAGAAATATGTTTTTATTCTTGCACCCTTGGAGAAACTATAAAATATTGCAGAGGTGGGAGGGTATCTTGTTTGACAACACTATTACTACTACTACTACTAATAATAATAATAATAATAATAATAATAATAAATGATATTTGTTATCTGTGTTTCCTCATGACTCAAGGCAGGGCAGAACACCCAGATAAAACAAAATACCATTAAAATACATATATTAAAATACATAGTATAGAGGTTAAAATGCAATACAAATAGAATGTAAAATTAAAATTCATAGTTTAATATTGACTGGGTAGGCCTGAAGGAAGAGATAGGTTTATCTCTTCAATTTTAACAACTCATTTAGCTGTCAGAGCTCCTCCAGCAGGTCATTCCACAATCTTGGGGCAGTCAATGAAAAAAGTACAAGAAAGAAGAGTCAACCACAGTGGCCAGAAGTCTGGAAGGAGCTCCATGACCTGCTAAGAATGGGAGCAGTGACATGGCACCATCTGTTACCTTTCCCTGTGCTGAAAAAGTGGGATGACAGGGGATCAATGGAGACAGTGCTACCAAATCAGGACAGTTGGAGGAGATTCACTGTATTGATTGCCCATGCTGGGTTTTCTAATGCATGTCTGGGAAAAGTGGCCTGCACCTCTGAACAGGGAAGGAACTACAGTACGACAACACCAGCACTTTTGATGAATCAGAGGAACCTACATTCTTACTTCTCATAACCTCAGACAACTAAACAAAAACAGTATGGAGATGATTATCTGCTGGTTTTGCTGTGCCACCTGAGACTAGGGACTCACTCTAATAGAAAAACCAAACCCATGTTCTTACCCGTCCCTAGTTTATAGTGTAGCTCTGGGGTTCTCAAACTGTGCTCCATTGTGCCATGCTTCCTGCCTCACCTTCTTTCCTCCTCTTGAGAAATGTAGGTAAAAAGCTGAAAAGATTTGAGACCCCCTGGTTTAGCCCATGATACAAAGACCTGAAGGAAATGCTAAGGGTATTTACATGTTTATCAATCACACCTTGATTCCTAAAATTAACTTCTTTGAGATTAATTTCATCAATAGGGTTTACTTACTGCAAAGTGTGTTTTGGAGAAAGTACAGAGTGGCAAAATACTTATATATATTGAAAGCATACTCAGGCCCTTCTTACCCTTTGAAAATTATGAGGGACTAGTTATTTGGAAGTAGCAAAACATCCCACAGTCAAAATAATGTTAGCTCTTCCTTCAAAAAATATACCAAAATTAAAGTTGTTATAGAATTCTAAGGTGATACTTAAAGGTAAATTTGGAGTTTCCTGTTTGGATAAACTACCCGAAATGTTTGGGTGGAAAAAATAAGAACATTTGCAATATGGAGATTTGTATGTTTCTCCATTACATCAATGGAGATGTTGTTCAACTTCTAGTGTTGTGACTGTTAAGCCTCTCACAACACAGTGCAGATCCTGTCAGGCTTCTGAGACTAAAAACTGTGCAACAGATGAAGTTAGGAGGACCTGAAACTAAAATTGCCACTCAGATTTGCCTAAAGAAAGTCTTCTAGTGTGAAATTAAAAACAATATCTGCATGCACACAAAAACAAGTTTCCAGAAGGGAACATATGCTCTGTAGGTTTTCTGTGTCAAAATGGCAATGTTCATTTTCTTTTTGCACAGAATTACATTCTGATTTGCAATTCCAGTGCAACTCACATGTCCATGGAACTGATAGACATGGTTTAACTTATCCATATTTCCACTTATTCACTCAGGGCCTCTTGTACATGCTGCATTCTCTTTTCTCAGTACCTCTGCCATTTGTTTCATTGAAAATAATAGGGTTTTCTATTATCAATAGTTTCACATATCCATGTTAACTCCAGGAATGTTTCCCCATAGGTAAGGGGGTCGTACTCCATTCTTTAAATGTGGTCAGTTTTTAATGATTTTCTTTCGGTGTAGAGAAAAAAAAATAGGAAAATTCTTGTTCTCTCTTCGAAGAATAAATTTTTTGAAGATTAACATTCCTACATTCCACTGTCACCATAAAGGGAATTGTAGAGCAATTGATAAGATCCTTTTTCATGTCCCTATCAGAAACATGGTCTCTTGTCTACAGAAGAAAAAAAATCAGTGGTAGAATCTAAAGGACTAGATTTATTATTTATTACTCAGAGTCAAATTCCTTATTAAACTCTATGGTTTAAATCCAGATTGTTATCTCAACTGGATTAAGCTTAATTACTAAACTTCTGAATGTTAAATCAGCATCTACAAGTGAGCTCTCCTCACAGACCTGTGGATGTAGCATATTTTCCCTAGCATGTAGGAAATTGACGAAAAGAGAATTTGCTGCCTATATTTACTGGTGCCCTGAAACCAAACTCTCTTTCACAGCCTTCTCGCCTCTTTCATGATTTCCACTTAATTATCAAAAAAGAAGTCAGAGAGTGTAAAAGTTAAAGGTCAAGCTCCACCTGTTCTAACAACATCTCATTTTCCAAGATGGCAAACAATGGAAGGAGATAAGTAAAAGCTTGTGGCAATTCTTGTTTCCAGTGAAGGTAATGAAAGCACAGCTATGCTTTCACCATTCATACAAAGAAGAGAATGACAAGGCTAAAAGTGTTTAGATTGTAAGGTTGTGTACACAAAGGAGTGTACAAAGATAAGGTGAAAGGTTGAACAACTAGCTACAGGCTGCTATTGCTCTCTTGGTCACTAAAAAACAAGGAAGATTAAAAGGAATAGGGTGTAGGAATAAGGTTGTATTTTAAAAAATCATGGCTAGGATTTTACTTTAAATCAGTGAAAATTTGGATCAGGGTAAGGTCACCTTAATACAAGCTAACCTGGGACAAAGCCACCATAAGTCAGAGGCAAGCCCAAGTCCTGCCTCAGGATTTAGATTTTGCCTCACTTAGGGGCAATCAGGACAGTTGGGCCAGCTCCCAACTGGAACCAACTATCTTGATGGCCATCCCATGTTATCTGGGCTCAGGAAGCCTGGGAACATGGGATAGCAATCTCCTATCCCATTCTCCCCACCCCCATGTCACAGCAATCTCCAGATGTGATACATGCACCTGGCTTCTTCTTTTAGATTCACAACTGTCCGCAGTAAGTGGATCTTAGCCATGTCCCATGCACAAAACTCACAAACAAGAGTAGAAATGAACAGAAAAATCTTTACTCTTGATAGTAGAAATGAAATACAAACTTGCAATGTTGCATACAAAAAACAAACAGTGCAAGAAACTTACATAATCTTTGTAAGTAACACAAAATAAGGCATCTTCATCTTAAGTCAAATGAGAAAGCAAAGCATAAACCTTGAGTAAACAGCTATTCCACCATAGCTTCCTTTAGAGCAGCATAATGGCTTTTCTCCAACCTGCTCCTCAGAGCAGAGCCTTTGAGCAGCTCCTCAGAGAAAAAGCTCTCCAGAACTGAATTCTAAAAACCCATACAGTTATACCCTATCGGGTGTGGTCCAAGATTGCTGGTTGACCTACATTACCATCATAAGGTTTTTTTTCAACACACACACACACATACTGTCCTGCTACAACTTACTGTAACAACAACAACAGCCCTATCTGATAGGATAGGCTGATGACCCTTCCACACAGTCATAGAACTTTGATATGTAGACCGCCCTGAGTTGCCTGCGGGCTGATATGGGCGGGATATAAGTGATGTAAATAAATAAAAAATAAATAATAGAACCTAGAATATCAAGGCAGAATAACCCACAATATCTACTTTGAACTGCGTTATATGAGTCCACACTGCCATATATCCCAGTTCAAAGCAGAAAATGTGGGATTTTATTTACCTGTGTGGAAGGGGCCTGAGAGACTACCTTCAACTACTCCAAGAGCATCTCATGAGTTTTATCTTTCAGCAAGGATTTGAAGTCAGCTTTCCCAAGCTAAAGTGTAACACACTGTTCCACTTCACAAAATCAGCTCAAACAAGCTGAGTTTGAAATATGTGTTAGACACACATTTGACTTGGACTGACTGGAATGAAAACATCAGTATAACTTTAAGATCCGGAAGTTTGCAAAGGCAAATAGTGGTCAACTGGAAAGCGTCTGGCAATCTTCTGGTTGACTGTCTTGCAAGTTTCCCATTGCTGTGATTTGTGTCAACAAGGATGGACTAGATGTATCCATCATCTTCATAAGTTCTTGACAAAAGTTCACAATGATGCTGATAATAAAGACAATGATATTTACTGTTATCATTTTTACACAAACACTGCAATTAGGGGTGGGCAATTGCATAAAAAGTAAGGGCCTGCAGCCAGGCATTTGGAAACAATAAGAAGCATGTTGCTGGGGAGGTTGTGGGTGGGGTTTGGTGAGGGGGATTGTATGTTTTAGAATGCATTTTCATTGTTTTTGTTTCAACTCTATTTTTAACCTAACACATGTAATACTGCTTTTTTAAAATTTTTGTATTTGTTTAAAACTTTTTTTTTATTAAAGTGTGTGACTGGTAGCTGCCTTGAGGCCACTCAGAGAGGAAGGCAGGGTATACATAAAGATAATGATGATGATGATCTCTCATCTATGTTATCAAAAGCCAATGAGGGCCCTTCTACACATGCTATAAAACCTGGAAGTAACTGAGTTAAAAGGAGTGGGGGTGGCTAAACAATATTTAGCCAAAGTGTGGGAAGGATCGGGTTAAGATCTTAAAAGCATGTGTTAAAAAGATGTGCTTAAAACCCTCTTCAGTCTGAAAGAAGTGCACCTTTGCAAGACTGTATATCCCTGCAGTCATGCAAAATGCATGCTTTCTCCCCCCCCCCCCCCCAATGTGTAGACTGCTCCAGTGCACATGGACTTTTAAAAAGCCAGAAACAGCTGATCAGCTAATTGGGCCTTCAAACGGACACATAGGTGATTCAAAGGAAGCACAAATGTAGAGCAACCAGAACTCTCTGAAACTCTTTATTTTACACTTTTAAATCTTAAACAGAGGTTGAATTAAGGATTGGTGCTAAAGCTTCAGTGGAAACACTTTTTCCCCATGATAACTCTTTCAGGAGTGAATTTCTTTTCCAAGGGGTAGATTTTTCTCCCTGTTGTCTCACCCTCATTCTTAACTATGAGTTGTTTGTAAGTCAGATGTTTGCAACTTAGGGACTGCCTGTACAGATGTCTTCTGTAAGTAGAATTAAGAAGGGCTATTTTATCCTCTGCTTCAGGCAGTGAAATTTCTTGGATTGGGCCCTTATGGGTGAAGTACAGAAAAAAGGACAAAACTTACTTTAAAAAATGCATGTAGAATATATGACTCAGTTATGAGCATTTTGGTTAAAGGAAAAAATCTTTCTTTATTAGATTGATTTGATTTAGAACATGTCTTTCTGTCAGTACTGGAATGCAAGGTGTCCTCCAGCATAATTAAAACAGGTTCTAATAAAAATACAAGAAACAATATAGGTTGAAATGTACATTAAATTAATGTTATTATAAAACATAATCTCATACCAACAATTTACAAATACAATACAAATATTTTAGATTTCTGGTCATAATATGCAATTATGTGCCCAAGATTGACTTGAATAGAAAGGACTTCACAAATTGGTTGAAGAATCACAAGTGGATTTGAATTAGCTGTGATAATAATAATAAAAAACCACCACCACCAACAACAACAACAACAACAATTTATTTATATTCTCCTCAATCTCCCTGAGTGGACTCAGAGTAGATTACAATATACAAGATAGGCAAACATTCAAAGCCTTTAATAATAATGACACACAAATACGCAGAACAATGCGAAAGACATCCCTTTCATTTCCAGCTTCTGGTGCCCAACTCTGGCCATGGGGAGGTGCCCTTTTTCCATTTCCAAGCCGAGGAGCCTGTTGCCCATAGACACTTCCTGGTCTGTATAGACACCTTTATTACCTTCCCACCGAAGTGGTACCTATTGATCTACTCACATTTGCATGTTTTCAAACTCCTAGGTTGGCAGGAGCTAGGACTAACAGTGGGAGCTCACCCTGACTCATGGCTTTGAACTGCCAACCTTCTGGTTAGTAGATCAGCAGCACAAGGGTTTAACCCACTGTGCCAGTCACTGGAAATGATCAGTCACTGGAAATGGGAGATATAATACAACAGAAGCTGGAAGGGCACAACTTTCCCGGCCCATTTGTGAAGAATTCTCCTTTTTATATAGTTTTCTGCTTCTGTGTCTTCCTATTCTGTGCTACTGTGCAAGAATGCTAAGTTTACTCCATTCTGATTCAATTTTCAAAATGATCCTATAAACCCAAAAAGAAACACTTGAAAAAAATATCCACTGTTTTATGAAGCAATAGCAATACAGCCACCCACCACTATGGAGTAGGAAGGGAGGAGGCAATGAAAAAGGAATGATTTTGCAAAACCAGTTAAAAGATAATTGAAACCTGAAATTAAAGCAATCCTCAAATCCCAGAAAGCATAATGCAGGATGCAAGCTATGACTTAAAAAGTAGAAGGGTGCCTTGTTTGACAGTTTGGAATCAGATAAACATTTTGTACATAATAAGTGAGTCGCAATTTCCTTTTCCCAAGACCCCAGGAGTAAATTTTCATGGAAAAACTCTTAAGCTGTTCGACTTTCAGCTGGTTCTATTTGTAAAGTTATTATTCTTTCCATGTCTGTTGCTTACTTCATGTCCTTACATGTTTCTGGCACATTTTTTTTCCACTTGTGGTTTCCCCCCACACACATAGTGCATCATGGAATGTGGAGTCTTGAAGTTGTCTGAAGTAGTAGTTCTAAAAATCTGCTCCTCCAGATGTTTTGGACTTCATCTCCCAGAGACCCTAGCAAGTATGGCCCATGGTCAGGAATTCTGGAAGTTGAAGTTCCAAACATATTGAAATCCATACTAAAAAAACAAAGAATGACTGCCTGAAATATATATACATTGCCCACTGCTTTTGGTGCCTATTTCCCACATACCAATACAAGGAACTTGTTTACAACCTTCATTGTTTTTGGATTGAAATGCTAATGATATGATCCCAGTCAAAATGACATAGAAAGCCAGTATGTTGTACTCATTTGAGGGCAGAACTATTACACTGGAGATCAGAGTCTGACTCACTTCTGAGTCATGTAATGGGTTTTTTTTTCTTTCATGTCAGGAGAGACTTGAGAAACTGCAAGTCACTTTTGGTGTGAAAGAATTGGCTGTCTGCTAGGACATTGCCCAGGGGGTGCCTGAATGTTTTGATGTTTTTACCATCCTTGTGGGGGGCTTCGCTCATGCCCCCGCATGGGGGGCTGGAGCTGACAGAGAGAGCTCATCCACACTCTCCCCAGATTCAAACCTCCAACCTGTCAAACCTCAGTCCTGCTTGCACAAGGATTTAACTTATTGCACCACCTGGGGCTCCGGTGTAATGGGTGGCATTGGTCAAGTTCAACTTTATCAGCCTCAGGGGAAGGTAAGAACAAATCTTACCAAGAAAATCCCTTGCCATATGCTGGAAATGACTTGAAAGCACAAAAAAAAGAGAAAATATACTATGCTTGGCCTTGGATTAGCATTTCTTATCAATGACATCAATGAAACATCTGTTAGTCAGGACTAACAAGCCCCACTGCTTTCAGTGCAACTTTTTCATCTAAGTGTGGATACAATTTTATGATTAGTTTCCTTGATCAGACAGAAACTTGTTTAATTAACAAAAACCGGAATTTTCATAAACAGAAATCAAATGGGGGCTTGAAATGCCAGACCCTCCATCATTTCACAGATAGAAACTGGGAGACATGTGGCCAAGCAACATCAGAGTGTGGTCAAAATGGCAAAAATATTAACAATGAAGAACGCACAAGGTAGGAGAGGCTATAGCAGTATGTTTTTGCCAGAGGTGACTGGAAAGGACGAGATTCCGATCCCTTCTCCCCTCTCTCCTCTGCCAGCCTGTGTCCATGGGCCACCTAAGTCCAGAAAATATGAGACAGTGGTGAGAACAGTAATGATCAGTTCTGGAATGAAACCTGCCCAATTGTTCAGACGGGTCCAGAGTTGTGAGATAGTCTGAATACAAGACCAGATTTCAGAATATCCACTAATTTTGGTTAAAGTAGGACAAAGCTGCATTAAGATGGCCTTGCCTGACTTTGGGAATAATCAGTGTTTGGTCACCCCTCACCAGATCTGAGGCCCATCCAATCTAAGGGCCCTTGGTAAATCCTGGAGGGAACTGAGATATAATATTCCAGTTCCTCCTGGGATTTAATCCCCACACCCATCCCAAACCCCAGGCTTCCCTGGGGTGGCTACATGCCCTCCTGGGTCAACCAGAGGTTGACCTGGGCGGGTATGAAGCCAGTCCCCCATTTAGCCCCAAAACTTACCTGAGGCACTGGGCTGCATGCTGAGGCCCCTCCATTGAAATCTCCCTGGTCATCATGCCAAAAGCCAGAGCATGCAGCCAGGCCCCTCAGGTAGGTTTTGGGGCTAAATGTGGGGCTGAAGGGGAGGGAGCACCATCCTGCTCTTTTGGGCTCCAGGAGTCCAAAGAACTGGGATGACTATGGGAATTGACCCCTGGGATTGCAGAAGTGACCACAGAGGTCAATTCCCACAGGGCCCATATGTGGAAAGACCCAGACCTTACATTAAGGTTCAGATCTTTCCAGGTGTTTGATTAATCTGAATTAAGCGGATTAATTCGAGTTTACACGAGGAATCATTTGGGCACCTCAGGTAAACCATGACAGGTTGCAGGTTATCAGGCTGTCTGAAAGGGTCCTAAGGGGTCAGTGTAGATAGGTGCTTAGTCTTGTTTTCATCCTACTTTGGTTCCTAGAGTTTACTAAGCCAACCTAAATTTGCCATGTGTTTCCACAAATTATATTACTGCTTCAATTAGATATTTCCTTAGCTTTAATGTGTTTAGTATATGTCAGATGAAATGATTTTTAGTGTGTTTGTTTTTTAAAAAGGTATTGTTGTATATGTTTTACAACTGTTTTAGAATTTCACTGTTGATGTGCTAGGCTAGATTCATGGTTGCTGTAGAGATTTGCTTGTTATTGCTATGGTATTTTATGATTGTGTGTTTATTGCATTAGATTGTATTTAGGTCAGCCCTCTACATCCACTGTGGTTAGAAACACAGGATCCCCCTAAAAGTGAAAATCATGAATAAAGGTTTTTTTAAAAAAAAAAATCTGAGAGGAATTTCTAGGAATTTCTGCTAGGAATTTCTAGGTCCTCTAATATAACTCTATGGTCAGCTTCTGCTGGAAGCGGACTACAGAACTACCCTGGACAACCTAGAAATTCCTGGAGTGGTGATCTCTTTAAGAAACTTTATATTCTTCATAATTACTGAAGAAAGGTGACCATAGAGTCAGACTGGAGGACTTTGAATTTGTAAAGGGAATGCTTTAATAAAATCCATGAATAATCAAATCTGTAAAAGTCAAACCTGCACATATGGAGGACTGACTGTATTATATCATTTGCCGCCAGGAATCTTCTTGTGAAATGCCTGATCCCTTTTCCTATAAAGTAGAAGATACACTCTGCTGTTTTCCCAGTCAATATCACTTGTACTTCTGCCTTTAGAAAACCACTACACTTAAAAAGAGGCACTTATGTGATTTTTTTTTCCATGTGAGGAGCGACTTCAGAAACTGCAAGACACTTCTGGTGTGAAAGAATTGGCCACCTGCAAGGACGTTGCCCAATGGACACCCAGATGTTTTGATGTTTTACCATCTTTGTGGGAGGCTTCTCCCATGTCCCCACATGGGGAGCTGGAGCTGACAGAGGGAGCTCATCTGCACTGTCCCCAGATTCGAACCTCTGACCTGTTGGTCTTCAGTCCTGCCGGCACACGGGTTTAACCATTGCAGCACTGGGGGCTTCTTCTTTGAAATGTGGTATACTACCAAATATATGTGTAAGCTATGGCCACAAGAAAAATGTAAAGCCAGGAATTGTTGGTGACACGTCATAGGAAAATCAACATTATGTTTTGGCTTTTTAACTTCTGTCATAACAGAGATCTAGGAAACTGTTATAAGATACTGTTAAATAAAGACACTTGCCAAAAAAATGGTTTAGTGAGCTTGGTAGAATGTTAGCTCTGTTGTGTGTGACTAAAATGATCATTCTCTTTCATTTAGGAAGGACGTGTTTTGGCAAGTCACTGCTCTGGAATGTAGAAAGACATGTTGTTGCAATTAAGAACAAAAAGCTTTTATGTTAACTGTAGAGCAGGGTTGACTGCTTTCCTTGAGAGTATGCTTCCATTCCATTAATAATAATACAATAATACACCCTGAAGTGTAACATGGTTTGTTCTGACAGTATGAAATCACACTTTGATGACTTCAACTAGCATTTCCTCCCCTCTCCCCCATCCCCTTCAGGTGATGGAGTTGCTTCCAGTATATAAGGGCACAAATTGTCATGGAATAATAACACATAAATATTTCATCAGCACCTTTGAAAAGATGGGTTCATTAACATCCTGTAAATGAGGGAATCAGAGGACTGCTTTCAACAATGGCTTCCTTCCAGTGGACAACATTATGTCTACTTAACAACATTTATGAACATATTAATAAGATATTATGATTGTCACATAGTTATATTCAGCTCTAGCTCATGGTGCTGTAACAAAGATTTCATGGTAAGCTATATTTAGGGGAGATTATTCACTGTCTTCCTTTTAGGCTGACAGAGTGTGACTTGCCTAAGGTCTTCCATGGGCTTCCAAACCTCGGTCTTCCATAGTCATGGCTCAACCTTTAAACCACTGTATTGTAGAATTAATGTAATATGACACCCTTTAACTGCCATGGATCAATGCTAATGATTTCATAGAATCATAGAATCAAAGAGTTGAAAGAGACCTCATGGGCCATCCAGTCCAACCCCCTGCCAAGAAGCAGGAATGTTGCATTAAAATCACCCCTGACAGATGGCCATCCAGCCTCTGTTTAAAAGCTTCCAAAGAAGGAGCCTCCACCACACTCTGGGGCAGAGAGTTCCACTGCTGAACGGCTCTCACAGTCAGGATTTGTAGACTGGTGAGCTATCAATATGCTTTGGCAGAGAATGCTAAAGACCTTTTAATGCTAAAGCTCCCATGATTCCATAGCATTGAGCCTTGGCATTTAAAGTGGTGTCAAAGTGCATTAATTCTACACCGCAGATGCAACCAGGTAAGGGGAGGGTTCCCTCTCAAATGTAAAATGGAAAAATATGAGGGGCAAAGACATCCCCACATGTTGAATATTGACATGCATTGCCCCAAGTCCAACTCATCTGGAGGGCTCCCAGGCTCTTCATTCTGTGAGAACCAATAAAATGTAGTGGTTTGAGTGTTGCACTAAGAGTCCAGGGGATCCGAATTTGAAACCTTCTAGATGGCCATGGGCAAGTCACATTCCTAGCCCAAACAGAAAAGCACAGGCAAACTTCCTCTGAGTAAATCTTATTATTTATTTATTTATTTACTTTATTTGTATACCGCTGTTCTCAGCCCTTAGGCGACTCACAGCGGTTTACAACAAGAACAGCAGAAATTCCATGCTACCGTAACACAGTATAAAAAACAGTTAACATCATAACATATTATAGAAACGTATACAATTAACAACAATATACAATTAACACCAATTAAATTTTGCCATGAAAACCTTGTGATAGGTTCATCATAAATCAAAGTAAACTTTGGCAGAAAAAATGAAATGCAAAGATACAGAATGGGGGACGCCTGGCTCGAGAGCAGTACGTGTGAAAAAGATCTTGGAGTCCTCGTGGACAACAAGTTAAACATGAGCCAACAATGTGATGTGGCGGCAAAAAAAGCCAATGGGATTTTGGCCTGCATCAATAGGAGCATAGTGTCTAGATCTAAGGAAGTAATGCTACCCCTCTATTCTGCTTTGGTTAGACCACATCTGGAATATTGTGTCCAATTCTGGGCACCACAATTCAAGAGAGATATTGACAAGCTGGAATGTGTCCAGAGGAGGGCGACTAAAATGATCAAGGGTCTGGAGAACAAGCCCTATGAGGAGCGGCTTAGGGAACTGGGCATGTTTAGCCTGAAGAAGAGAAGGCTGAGAGGAGATATGATAGCCATGTATAAATATGTGAGAGGAAGCCACAGGGAGGAGGGAGCAAGCTTGTTTTCTGCTTCCTTGGAGACTAGGACGCGGAACAATGGTTTCAAACTACAAGAGAGGAGATTCCATCTGAACATTAGGAAGAACTTCCTGACTATGAGAGCCGTTCAGCAGTGGAACTCTCTGCCCCGGAGTGTGGTGGAGGCTCCTTCTTTGGAAGCTTTTAAGCAGAGGCTGGATGGCCATTTGTCAGGGGTGATTTGAATGCAATATTCCTGCTTCTTGGCAGGGGGTTGGACTGGATGGCCCATGAGGTCTCTTCCAACTCTTTGATTCTATGATTCTATGATTCTATGAAACTTGAAGGCATATAATAACAAACATTAAACACTTTTCAGAGTGTCCTGAATATATGGAGGGGGATCAGTTGTGTATCATCCCATTAGCCACTTGCTAACATTTTAGTGATGCAATCTCTATGTTATGCTATGTATTTGTTTTCATATACTGTGCAGTATTTGCAATATATATTTAATCTCAGCAAAGTTTGCCTTCATCCATCAAAGCCAAATGTCTCCTTTCAGACCATTTGTTTACTCTTTTCAAATACTGTATGCCTGTTGAATGTCCTTCAAACATGCACAAATATATTCTTTTAACGAATGGTGCTGAGCTCACTAAAGGCTACTTCTGAATCCACAAGCAAACTAAGCAAAAATGGAAAGGGTTTATTCCGGAACTATATTTGCCTAAGGAGAAGAAATACACACCCCAGAATCCTATTGATGTCACACATTCATGTGGCTATACTTTTTTGGCCATTGTGGAATGGATGTATTCAATTCATTATGGCCTAAATGGAGTGCAGTAAGTTTACCACTTCACATGGGTCTAAATCCTATTCCTTCTTCAAATTGGAGTACTGTACAGCCATTGTTTCAATTTTTATTTCCAATCCTAGATAGAAACATTACAGGAGTGAGCAGTGAATCTGTTACTTAGAAGATGAGAAATTCATTTAATTTTATGGCTGCTTCTTCAATAGCTACTCCATGTTGTACAGATGCTTTCAGGATGCTGTACCTCTATTTGGAACAAGTTATATGACTCACAATTTCCTAACAATCCCGAATTGGGAGGAGTCATAATACTGGGAGTGAATTTGTCACCCTTATAGCAACGGATCCACCAGCTGTTCCTAGAAATATGCAGTTCATGTAAAAATACACAACGAAAGGTCTCCTAATGGAGAGCCATCCAGCTTAACTATACTATTCACTGTCAATCCTGTGGCTGCCTCCTGCAGAATTCTGGGATTTGTAGTTTAGTGAGGGACATGACCTTTCTGGCTGAGTAGTTTAAAGGCCCCTTCCAAAATGACAAGCCCCAGAATTCTGTAGGAGGCAGCAGCCACATTCCAAGAAGGCATGGAATAAACCCACTAACAAATTTATTAGCCACAAACCAGGGTTTTTCCTGGTTTGTGGAGAATAATTCATGTTTCTCAGGGATGTCATCTGGACAGCCCCCTCTTAATTGCGTTAAAGGAGCTGTCTGGATGGGACCTTAGACGGTATTATCAGAAGTATAGTGTTCACACTATGAACAACAAATAGTTCCACTCCATTCTATGCTCACCAGACTGATTTAGAAGTGTATCCAATTTTGGATGCCCCGTTTTAAGTAAGACGATGATGAATGCAAGCATTTTCAGAACAGAGCAACCGGAATGGTGAAAGAATCTGGAAACCAAATGAGGAACAGTTGAAAGAGTTGGATATGATTAGCTTGGCAAAGAGACGATGAAGACCTGAGAGCAGTTTTTAAATATAGGGAGGTCTGTCATGCAGAAGAGGGACATGTTTATTCTCTGTTATTCAGAGAGCAGAAGTTCAAGAATGAAGAAAGAAAATCCAAGGAAGCAGATGTCAGCAACACATTTATAGAATCTTCCTAAATAGTAAGAGCTGTTTGAAGTGGAGTTGTCCAACTGTCTCAGAAGGTGGTGGGGGTCTCCTTCACTCATGGTAATTAAGTAGAAGCAGGATGGCCATCTGCCTAGGAATACATCATTACATCCGGAGCTGGCATAAAACAAAGAGTCGGATTAGATTACCTCTTTTACCATTCTGGGATGTTGTGTTTTAGTCCAGCATCCAAATGACTCTTGGGAGTCTGTAAGGAAGTTGCTTGCTGTTGCCGTTTCCGCATTGTTTTTATCCAGTACCTGACATTTACCATATATATTCATGTATAAATCAAACTCATGTATAAATCAAGGACAGGTTTTGAGGCAAAAAAAAAAAAGATTTTGGTGCAACTTGTGGTTAGTTCAAGGGTCATTCTTGAAAGCTGGTCAAATGCCAGAATTGACTCAGGAGGCTGGTCATCCCTGACCACCACTGCTGCCATTTTCCTGCCTATTCATCCCACTCTACTGGTTCCACTTTTTAAAATAAAACTAAAGTACTGTACCTTGTCAGAAAAGGTACAGTACCCATCACTGAGTACACTAGTAATAAGTCAGCACTCTGTTCATGTTAGAAGAAGCTAAAAGAAGTACTGACAACCTCTACTTTCTTGGTATTTCTTTGAGGGGAAGTGTCCAAGATCCACCATGGTGACCTCCACCCAGGCATTCAAAAAGGCCAGAAGTGGCACCACGACTGACAGTAGACAGGATCAGGGCTTCTCTCTTCTTCTGACTAGCCTTTCCTCTTTTGCTACTCCACTCAGAGAAGAGGGTGGTTCCTGTGTGTGTGTATTTACATTGACCTGTGGATAAATCGAACCACTTTTTGAGGTTAAATTATTGGACTAAAACATCTAGATTCAATGAGTATATATCTGGTGTTGCCCATGTGTGAGAGGGGATGCTGCCCCACTTTAATACTTCTTTCTCATTCTTTCTTTCTTTCCCTCCCCTTTCCTTTCTCTTCCTTGCTTTCCTTCTTTTTCTTTCTTCTCTTATCCCTCTCTCCTTCACTTCCTTGTTGTTTCCTTTCTTTCCTTCCCTTCCCTGGATTCCATGGATAATATAATAGTTTCTGTTCCATTATTCTACTAGCAATAATCAGAAAGGTCTCCTGTATCAAGGTCTGAAGACGATAAAGGCCATAGCTGCTGGTTATCCAAGGGAAAATTGAAACAGCATTGACCTAATTTCCACCATATCAGACTTAAAGGAATGACAATAATCTTGCTTCCTCTACAACTGCATGGTGGCATTGTTCAATCTGTGTTAAGAACTTTATTACCATTACTGAACAGTATCATTTCCAGGCACAATGCTTTTCATATCATTAATGCTCTCTATATATATACACACACATACACACACACACACACACACACACACACACACCAATGTAGCATGAATAAACAAAAATCTGATAATTGGGCTGCAACTGTTCTTTCCTTCACTAACTTCTGAAATTTATCTGTATTTATTTATTCATTTATTTATTTCCTATATTTATACTCCGCCCTTCCTCCCCCGAAGGGGGACTCTGGGTGGCCTAAGAAAAGTATAATACAATGCTAGTATCATAAAAACAACCACAGTACAATCAAAATATTAAAAATTAAAACAACAATTAAAACAATTAAGATACATCTATTAAAATTGAAATCCAAAAACCAGTCCGGGTCAATCCATTGCCATAAGTTGTGTGATCTTCTTCCACTTGCTGCTCACTGATCAAATGCTTGGTTCCATAACCAGGTCTTGATTTTCCTTCTAAAAGACAAGAGGGAGGTGGCCAATGTGATATCTCTAGAGAGGGCATTCCATAGGTGGGGGGGGGGGCACTGCTGAGAAGGCCCTGTCTCTCGTCCCCATCAACCGTGTTTACATTAGTGGTGGGATCAAAAGCAGGGCCTCTCCTGAAGACCTTAAACTTCGCGATGGTTCATGGCAGGAGATACATTCAGACAGGTAGTCTGGGCCAGAATCGTTTAGGGCTTTAAAGGTTAAAACCAGCACTTTGAATTGTGCACAGAAGCTGATTGGTAGCCAGTGGAGTTGGTATAACAAAGGAGTTGTATGTTCCCTGTACGTCGCTCCGGTGAGCAACCTGGTTGCCGACCGTTGAACTAGTTGAATCTTCTGGGCTGTCTTCAAAGGCAGCCCCACATAGAGTGTGTTGCAGTAGTCAATTGGGGATGTAACAAGAGCGTGGATCACCATGGCCAAGTCAGACTTCTCAAGGAATGGGCGCAGCTGGCAGCTATAGGTGGCATAAATGTTGATGATTGTTAGCTTAATGCAATACTGTTGCTATTGTGACATATACTGGACCACATTTTATAATAATATAATAAATCTTTATTTGTATCTCACCACCATCTCCCCAAAGGGACTCGGGGTGGCTCACAGAAGCACACCAAGTGCCACATGCAGACAATAATACACAAGCACAAACACAAGGATACGAGCACAATCAACAGCACAGAAAAATCTTATTGTATTGTCGAAGGCTTTCATGGCTGGAATCACTAGGTTCTTGTGGGTTTTTTCGGGCTATAGAGCCATGTTCTAGAGGCAATTCTCCTGACGTTTCGCCTGCATCTATGGCAAGCATCCTCAGAGGTTGTGAGGTCTGTTGGAAATAGGAAAAATGGGGAAAAATCTCATTGATAAAACCACAAAAATTTGAAAACTTTAAAATTCCTAAAAAGCACTTTCATACCAACAGTTGGCCAGAAGTAATAATGTATAAACTTTACTGTGGTGTAGTGGTTTGAACATTGGGCAAAGCCCATGCAGATAAATGTTTGAATCCCCAATGGCCATAGAAACCCACTGAGTAACCTTGGGAAAGTCATACTCTCCCAACCTCAGAGGCAGGCAAAGGCAAAAATCCCTCTGAATTAATTTTGCCAAAAAACCCCTCAATGTTATTTGATTTCAGAAGTCAAAAACAACTTAAATGCTGCACACTTATACTGGAAGATGTGGTACAACACATTGGAGGTTCTAATGCAAACATATGAAGTGATGCAATCAGAGTACAAGAAAAATCTGATTTTTGCAAATTCAAATTCAAACAAACCTGATCTGCTCATACTGGATTATAGTGTGAATCAGAACATAGTTCTCCACCATCTTTTATATTTTCTTCATATTCCAACACTGCTCTTGATTGGGAAAAAAAGACATTTAGGAACTTATTCTTTGAGAGAAAATAATCAAGAAATACTTTTTTGAGAGAGAATACATTTCTGGAAAACACTGCCCTTGCTGTGAATGGTTTTAATTGGATGATTCTTCTTATAGGTTAGAATTATAATAATAGCCTTTTATGAAATTCTGTACACCAAATTGGAAGGACAATTGCTCTTTAAAAGGCAGTATTAAAATCAGGTAATAAAAAGCACATGCCTTAAATGCATGTCCTACCCAAACTTTTAATCCCGAGAACTCCAGAATGCATTATTATTGGGAAAATGCAGTATGATTTATTCTAGTCATAGACACTTGCTTTTTTTGGGGGGGGGGGGGGGGGGGGAGAGTATGACTTTCCCAAGGTTACTCACCCTTCTGTAGCAGACTTCAATCAGTAAAGCAAGAGTAGGAACTTTGTAACCCACGTTGCATCTAAACTGTACAATTAATGAAGTTTGACACCACTTTAACTGCCAGGGCTCCATGCTATGGAATCACCGGACTTGTAGTTTTAGAAGATTAGAACATTATACATATATTTATAATGTTTTATAATTATGTGTTTTAACTGTGTTGTGGCCTGCATTGAGCCTCAAGTGGGGGTAGGAAATAATACTCATAATAATACTAATTATGATTATGGTTATTATTATTATTATTATTAAGATTCCTCTTTCAAAGATTCCTGATGTCTCACCAAACCACAGCTCCCAGGATTTCATAGCATTCAGTCATGACAGTTAAAGTGCTGACAACCTGCACTCATTCTACAGTGTGTTGATGCACCTTTTGACTTGGGAGTTGGGTAATATTTGAAAAGTGCACAATTTCCATTCCTCTGGTGAGCTTTACCATGACAGACAAGATATGTTTCTTGTTTTCTTCACCAGAAGCGAATCCAATTTGCCTCTGACACGATTTTAGAAACTTTATTTATTTACTTCATTTCTACCCTGCCTTTCTCAAACCTGGAGGGGACTCAACATGGCTTCACTTAAGTGAAGAAGATACGGTAGGGTCAATCCTGCTACATAGCCTCCTTTATATTGGAATCCCTTTGTCTATCTGATTAATTAATTGAAACAATTATGCACCCCGATTCTCTAAGGTTTTTTTTCTGAGAAATTAACTGACAGCATCACCCAACTGGAGTTCTCCAGTCAAAACAATGATAGACATTAAGGTGGGAAATGACGACTTGATATGTAACTTCTTTATCTTTGTAAATGGGAGCAGCCTTCTGTTTATTCATTAACCACCAATTTGGTGGGCTATAGTCTCATTGCACGTGGGGGTGCCAAGATAGTTACAGAAAGGAAGCAAACAAAGGTGTGCTTGAAACTCCCTGTTATATGGCTGAGCCCTTCTACTATTTTATCATGACATCAATGAATTCTTGCTTTGAAATGAGCTAACTATTAACCCAAGAGAAAACAATGGACATTTTATTTGTGCAGCAAATTATCTTTGAGCAAATAAAGAGAGGGGGAGGGTCAGTTCGGTCACTGTGCCAAGGCTGTGGTGAGTGAAAATAGTATTTAGTTTAGGTTGTTGATGATGGGTTGGTCTCAGAGAATAACAGAAGTAAAATGAACAAGAGATTAGATGAATCATTTACTCATTACTCCAAAGGAGAAAATGCATCACCAAAAAAAGATTTCGGAGTCCAAAGCTATTTGTATATCAGACTCGATATACAGCTTGCCTTTTCTCTGGAATGGAATCATACAAAGGCTGATATGCTTCACCACTTCAGCATACTGTAAACATCCAGCAGAGTTATGTTAAGCTTGCATTTCTTGTTGCTGTTGGTGTTGTGTGCCTTTCAAGTAATTTTGCACTTACGTAACTCTAAGGTTAAGTTTTTACAGGTTTTCTGGGACTGAGAGTGTATGTCTTATCCATAGTAATCCAGTGGGTTTTCATTGCCAAATAGAAAATTGAACCGTGATCTTCAGAATCATAGTCCAATACTCAAACCACCCATTACTAAATATCAGAACAGTGTAATGTGTGCAGATCAATGGCAATTAACAAGACTGACAACTCATGGCACAATTGCTTTTCCTGCTTTGTGCCAAAACCATTTGTATTTCCCTGAGCCATTGTCTGGATGCCCCAGGGGAAACCGCAAGAGGGTGCACACTTTAGGTGCTTTCTGGATGCATCCCTCACTTTTAAGCAACTCCCATACATCATTAACCCCCTTCTCTACCCCAGCCCCGAGTTACCACACTAACTAGTTAGCTAGGTTTAACCCAAATACTTAATCTTTTGCTCACAGGTCCATTTCCACAATGACCTGCAATCACAGCAGCTCTAGTCTACCTCCAAACCTTGGTCTGTTCTGCTTCTGGTGACACCACAAGGAACTTTCCTCATGATATTTGGCCCTGAAATATCAAGAAACCTGTTGCTGCTATTTTGGCAACCCTACAAGAGTAACATTTGTCCTAACATCCAGCAGTCTGAGGAAGAACATTGCCAGAGATATAGAATCACAGAATCATAGAAAATGTTTTCAGAGAGAGAGAGAGCGCGCCTTCAGGTTGCAGCCTGGTTTTGGCATGAGAAGCAGTCTTTAAACATTTTATTGATATTATTTTTATTGGCCTGGTTTGAAGTAACGGCATACCATTAAACTGGCATGGTCGGCACAGAAATATTTCACACAGCTGGGGGCTGTCAGTGCTGGGAATAGTGAATAAAGGGGCCTGCAAACAAACAGCCCACTTGAAGCATTTACAGGCACCCTGGCATGTATCCAGATTTATTATTATTTTTCCTCTGCATGCCAGAAAGCAGGGCTCATTTTCAGTCATTGGTTCCGATTCTGTACCACTAATTGACCTTTTAGGTCTCTGTTTTCAAACACGGTGCCTTAAAAACACCCATTAAGATGTATATTTTAGCCTGCTTTCAACAGCATATCCCGTACATTCCATTTCTTAAACTTTATGGTAGGATGATCAAGCAGGTATGCTACCATATAAATCTGTACACTGTTATTCAGACTTAGGAAAAACCATGCCTGGGTGTGTGTTTCCAGCAGCAGCAGATTTAGGAGGTCATAACCATAGCCCTAAAATGTCTGGAGATGGCCTGACTCTGAACAAAAGGAGATAATAAGGAGTTAAAGAGATGACATAATATCCCTTTTCAAATTTTTGAAAGTATGTTGAAGATGGAGCAAAATTGTTTTCTGCTGCTCCAGAGTCTGGGCACGGAGAAATGGATTCAAGTTGCAGGAAAAGTAATTCCACCTAAACATTAGGAAGAACTTCCAGATGGTAAGAACTTTGCGACAGTGAAATATGTAACCTTGGAGTGTGGTAGAGTCTCTTCTAGAGATTTTTAAACAGAGCCTGGATGGCCATCTGTTAGGAGTGTTTTGGTTGTGTTTTTCTGTATGTCAGGATGGGATTGGACTCTATGTTCCTTGTGACCTCTTCCAATTCTATGATTATCTCTGAGAACCCAATTACTTAAAACCCTATCTAGGTGTGATACACACACACACATACAAAATGGTGAATGAGTTCCCCCGATGCCTACTCTCTCATGTTTTTCACTTTTTCATGTGTAGAGAATATAACAAAGTAGCTCCACTGTCTGTAGATGTCTTCTAGTAAGATGAACTTTCAGTTCTCATGGAGAACCTCTGAACCTTATCACATGAAACCACTATTCAGGCAGTCAGGGATAGCGGCAAGTTAATGGTCCAATCACCTTTGGTATTGCACCTCTCTTACACAACTGTGACAATTTGCAGATCTATCATCCTATGGTCATACTTCCAGTTAGGATTGTTACTGTGCCCTCCCACAGTTCCAGTAATTCATTACTTCTTTGGGTTTTTTTAATTCTGTAAAAACAACATTGCAATTCCAGTGAAGGCCAAATAATTAAATAAATAAATAATTCACTCAATTACTTTGAGAAGGAGTGGGGGGGGGGGGAGTTGGAAAGGAGGACAATTCCATTCCCTGACATTACTCATGTGCCAGAATAGCAACATAGAGTGATGGGACTGTGGCATAGTTAGGGATTACGGCTGATGTTTTATCATCAATAGCAGGGATGGGTTTATCACAAGTAAGTAGCAAATTGTCAATAGCATCATGTGATTTGAACTGCCACTAAAGATGACAGTCCTATTACAATGCTAATTTTCACCTTTGTGTAATAAAGTCCCCTATCAATATTCTATAAAAAGAATGGAACTAGTGTATATATAGAGATGAAAATGACTTCCACAAAATCTGAGGATCTATGTCACAAGAACTCATGATTATTTAGATCCGAAGGATCTCTAAGTATATATAAAACTATGAACAAAGGTATAATATTGGATATTGTGTATGGAAGTGGTACAGTCCATGGTTTGTACAAATAGGAGTCAAATAGTCCTTGCTGAACTAACTAGCCTTTGTTATGATCCAGCAGGTCTTCTTTTATGTATTCACCATACCTGATATCTTTATTTAATACAGTGGTTCTCAACCTGTTGGTCCCCAGGAGTTTTGACCTACAACTCCCAGAAATCCCAGTCAGTTTACCAACTGTTGGGATTTCTAGGAGTTGAAGGCCAAAACATCTGGGGACCCACAAGTTGAGAACCACTGACTTAACAGAAGCTCAAGTAATAATGCTGTCAGTCTCCCTAAGGAACAACTAGTCAGATCAGACAGTACCTGGAGGGTCAATGACCTGGTTGTATAATGCACCCACATCTACAGTACATGTAGCTAACAGAACAACAGGAATGAAATACATCATAATTATAGAAATCACTTTACATAACTTGTAAGGAAATATATTTGAATTCTCTTCAGGATAGCATGACTTCTGTTCAGGATCAACAGTTCAAGGAAATGTGCACATTAAGAAACAAGCCTAAACTTTACTTGAGGAGCACAGCATGCTGGGACAAAATAGTTCAAAAGCAAAATTAAGTGTATGTCTTTTGCTCAGCAACGTTCCTCGGTGTGTTCATTAAAGGCTGGCAAGCACTCATATGGATGCACATCAAAAGAACAGTTATTGGCTCACATTTTTGCAAGAAAGAAGATATGATGCTCTGGCCATGCTCTGTTTTATACAATAAATAAATGTGTTCTGCATGGCATGGCAGAATAAGACAATTTACTTCAGGAAATTAAACACCAGTAGACACACATATCAACACATGTATGCATGTGCGCCCCCCCCCCCACACACACACAGATACAATCTTGCCAACTGATGCCAACAAAAACATGTTAAATATAACAGGAAACTTTTATGTTCACATGGGTCTCTGCTGTTTTCATTAGGATGAAATCTAAGGATGCATCTACACTGGTTGACACTACTTTAACATAGCTCAATGCTATGGAATTATGGAAGTTGTAGTTTGGTGAGGATTCAGCACTGTTTGACAGAGAAGGCTAAAAAACTTTGTAAAACTGCAACTGCCATGATTCAATAGTATTCAGCCACAGCAGTTAAAATGGAAGCAAACTGCTATAATTCTGCAGTGTAGATGCACCCTGAGTGCCCTTTTACACATGCCTAACAACCTGGGATAAAAAGGGAGGTGGCTAAATGAAGTTTAGGGAAAGTGCAGGCAGAACCAGAGTTAAAAACTGAAAAGCGTGTGTTTAAAAGGTGCACTTACTGTTTCCGTCCAAAAAATGTGCATCTTTGCATGACTGTATATCCCTGCAGTCATGGAAAACATGTGACTTCCTTCTGAGCCCCTGTGCGGACTGCTCCAGTGCACATGCACATTTTTAAAGCCCAAAACAGCTGGTCAGTTGTTAAAAAATAGAGCCACAGACTCTATTTCCACTGGCTGAGTGGAAGCAGAGTTGGAAAGCAATTACAATTAGATCTCTCTGCCACCATTCCTTTGTTCTAATGTTTATAATATTAAACAGAGCTTTATTTTATAATTGGGTGAAGAGAGAGAATAAGAAATTTGCTTGTGTGTACATTAGGATCTCCACAGGAGCATATATGAAGTCCAGTGTGCACCTCTGAGATAATTTACAAAACAAAACTTCTGTTGGATGTCCTCCATTCCCCCCCCCCCCCCCATCTTGTGGACTTGTAAAATCTGCTTCAAAGGAAGATGTGAGGACGGCGGTGGTGAATTTGAGTTTAAAAGACTGACAGGTCTGTGCGTGGACTTACTGTCAGGTCCCAGGATTTTTAAACCTGCTTTTTAAACCTGCATTTTGATACTGTCTGGAAGCCTTCTGAGTATATAAGGAAACATTCTTCTGTTTTATTTATTTATTTAAACACTTTTAAACTACCCTAATAAATTCATGGAAATCACCCATTCAGATAAAAACAAGCAGAAATGTAATTGCAGCTGAAGAATGTGCTGATTAAGTCTTGGAGCCACTTAGTACATGTAGCTAAAATAATTATTTCTCAGTATGTTAAGTGTTGTCATTGTCCTTTTCCTCCTCCTCCTCTTCCTTTTCTTTTTTCTTGTTCTTTTCACAGAATGGCCTTGTCTTGACTTTTGGATCTTTTCCCTCATCCCGTTCAAGATATATCCTTGGAATAACAATTGGGTTTGGTTCTTTATCTGAAGGCTATTTCATAATTTGTGAAAGCATTGGATTTTCTTTTCCTAGAAGAAAGCTTTTGTTTATGATTGTTTCTTGTTTGCTTTTTATAGCTGAACTGAGCCAGACTAGCCACTTTGAGTCTCCATATGGAGATAAAAAGTGTGGTATAAATAAACATTATTATTGTTGTTATTATGTTTATTATTATGTTTATATATCTCATTTACTGTGTGTTTTGTATCAGAATAATAATAATTATTATTGGTGTTGTTGTACAGTTTTCTGGCATTGTATATTTCTGCCACTTCTGTGACTGTCCATTTGTATTTTGATTCTGTAACCCACTTGTTGATGGATGTCCAGAATCAGCAGCATCCAACATGGCCCTTTTTATCCTTAGCAATGACTAAGCCATAGTGCTAATGGGTTAGGTACTCTTACTTCCACTCCTCAGCTGAGACCTCTCTGACTTGATTGACTGTGCAAAGAAACTGATGAAACCATTGATCATATCATCAGCTGCTGCAAGAAAATAAAAATCACACAGACGGACTACACATAGAGGCACAACACTGTGGCCCAAATAATTCATTGGAACTTATGTAATAAGTACCACCTGTTGGTAGTAATCATAAACCTACAAAGGTAGTGGAAAATGAACATGCAAAAATACTGTGGGACTTTAGAACACAGACTGACAAAGTTTTGGAACACAATAACCAGACATCACAATTGTGGAAAAGAAAAAAAGTTTGGATTATTGATGTTGCCATACTAGGTGACAGTCAAATTGATGAAAAACACCAAGAAAAACTCAGCCATTATCAGGACTTCAAAATCAAGCTGCAAAGGCTCTGGCATAAAGCAGTACAGTTGGTCCCAGTGGTAATCAGCACACTGAGTGCAGTGCCAAAAGATCTCAGCCAGCATTTGAAAACAGTAAACATTAACAAAATCACGATCTGTCAACTGCAAAAGGCCACCTTACTTGGATCTGCATGCATCATTTGAAAATACATCACTCAGTCCTAAACTCTTGAGAAGTGTTTGACTTGTGATTTTGTGATATGAAATACAGGATATATATCTCGTTTGCTGTGTCATACTGTGTTTTGGTGTCAATAATAATAATAATAATAATCTAATGTTCTACTATCCTTTAATGCATAGGGCAATTGCTTTTCCTGTCTGTCTTATCTTTTTTTTCCCACAAAGTACAAATCTTACATTATTTATGGACATTTCTCAAACCTCTGGTATATGAAAGCAGATTGTTTCTTCTACTTACAGTGTCATGAAGTGTTGGAGTAGACCTGAGACTTTCTGCAACAACATTTGTTATTTGTTACCTACCTCTCCTCACAGCCCGAGGTAGAGCACAACACATTTAAAATACATCATCAAAATACATTAAATAAAATGTATTCATTAATACACATTTAACAAAATACACATATTAAAATACATGAAATGGTTGTCTTCATGATTTAGAGCAGCCCTGCACAACCTGTGGCCCTTCAGATGTTTGGCCCTCCAACTCCCCGAAGCTCTAGCCAGCTTTTCCAATCTTCACTGAGTTTGGGAGTTGAAGTCTAAAACACCTGGAGGGCCGTAAGTTGTGCACGCCTGATTTAGAGCCAGCTTATTGAGATATCAATTAATCCTGAGCAATTGCACACATAAAAGCTTGACTTTTGCAATAAATGTCTGAGAAAGAAGCATTTTTGCTGTCTGGGCATCCACTGATAAATGTTCCAAAAATGTAAATTATGTCACTGATAGCAATTTTATTTTCTTTTAAAAAATAATAGTTTAAATTATTGTAGTTATTAGACCTGCATCTCATGTTAAAAAGCAACTATACAGAAAAGGAGGAAAAGAAAAGAAAAAGAAAGGCTTCCCATCAGGATTGGCTGGATTCAGCACATAGAAAGAGGGTGGCCGCTATCTTTGCTAAAACTCTGTCATAGTAGAAATGCAATTACATTTTCCAAAATTAGATCCAAAGCTTGTGAGGGTAAAGAGTTTCAGCCAGCTACCTAAAGATACATTGGGGCTGTGAAACAGAGTGTACTTATAATAATAGTTCATGCTTCTTCGGAATATAAAAGGTCAAATGCTGTAAAACACCGGCCTTTTGTCAAGTTGTCATTACCTAATTGAATAATGGAATGCAAGACAAAGCCTTTCCCCCCTTCTCAAGCATATTTAGCCAAGGAGGTGGAGGATAATTCTCTGTAATTTTTTCCCCCTCCATCCAAACATGCCCAATACGTGAACATCCGAAGTACAAACAAAAGGCTAAAATTGCCCCTCAGTAGCCAACTATACCAACCAGGAAAGTATGCCTTAAGCTCCAAAGTCATAATAGAGTTTCTGTCTTGATGAATGCTTTGAAAACAACTTATGCAACTTGTAAGTTAAAAAGGACAGAATAATTACTGTAATCAGAACATCACAGGCTGGGCCAGGACTTAACAGAGGGTTACCCAGCCATTGCATAAGAATAGCAGTGCTCGGCAAATGGCTGGACTTTGGAGAGTTCCTAACAATCTTGGAAACTTTTAAGATTTCTCTTCCTTAGTTCTGAGGTAAAGAAAATTTGACACATTAGTGAATACAGGATTCTCATTCCATATGAATGGATAGAAATGCTAAAGTCAAGTTCTGCCACCAAAATAAAGTCCACATCTTAAGTGATGTATAATAAGGGATAGGTGAGAGATGTTGTCATAATTTTTCCAGTTTCTATGTTAAAGCTGGAGAGTGAAGAAAGCTGATAAGAAGAAAATTAACTTATTAGAAATGTAGGGCTGGAGAAGGGTTCCATGGATATCGTGGACTACCAGAAACACAAACAAATGGGTCCCAGAGCAAATCACGCCTCACCTCTCACTAGAAGCCATGATGATTAAACCAAGATTGTTGTATTTTGGACATATCATGAGAAGGCACAACTCATCAGGAAAGACATAATTCTCAGTAAGGTAGAAAGCAGTAGGAAAAGAAGAAGACCACATTCCAGATGGATAGATTCAATCAAGGCATCCATAACTCTGAATCTGCAAAACTTTATCAGGGCCATTGACAACAGGGATACTTGAAGGTCATTCATATAGTCACCACTTACTAGCAATTAATGATCACATAGCTACCAGTTGGGTACATCCAAATATTCCTAGCTAGTTTTCTCTCACACAAAGTAGGTGAGTTGCGATATAAGTCTAAAAGACTCCAATTTAAAGGGTACCACCCAGCGTTGGCATATCAACATCTATATACATAAAAATGTAATGTTTGTTTGTGGGATTAATATAACTCAAAAATCACTGGATGAATTAACACCAAATTTGGACACAATACACCTATCAGGCCAATGAGTGACCATCACTGAAAAACAAAGCAGAAGAGACTTAAAAAGCCAAAAATCAAAAATTTCATTACAACACATGTGCAAAACCACACAGTTATTTTTTTAAAAAAACCACACACTTATATATACAAACACACATATACACAAATATATATACACACATATACACATACAAAACACATATACCGAGACTGGGCCACAGCAATGCATGGCAGGGGATGGCTAATGTTCCTATAAAATGTTGTGCCTATTTTTTACTTATTCCAAAATTATGTATAGATTAAGAATATTTGTTGACCATACGGTGTTCCAAAGTCATTTGTTGGTGTTTGTAAATTGTCCCAATTTAATTCATGGGCATGTACTGGCACTGAAAAATCATTGTGCTTCCATGGCCTATTCTGTTCCTTCATTTTCTCATGATTCAGTGACCGAAGATAAGACAAAAGTTTTCTGACCTGTCCTCGTGGCGCTTATAGAAAACAACTGAGAAGACTCTGCATTTGTGGAGCTCTATACTAGTTGTGAGAGAGCATAGTGAGAACTGAATGACTCTGGAAACAAGGTTTTAAATCCCTTTCAGTACATTGAAATCTACTGGATGACCTTGAGGGAATTCCACTCTCTCAGAAAACCCTGTGATAGGGTTTCATTAAGGCCACATAATTCAGAAATGACTTTGAAGGCACACTACAACATTTCTTTTTAGACTACAGGAATTCCCAGTCAGAACGTTTTCAAGAAGCAGGAACATTGCACTTAAATCACCCCTGACAGGGGGCTGGATGGCCATCTGTCAGGGGTGATTTAAGTGCAATGTTCCTGCTTCTTGGGGGGGGGGGGTTGGACTGGATGGCCTATGAGGTCTCTTCCAACTCTTTGATTCTATGATTCTAAGCTCCAATCTTGGCCACTGAACATCATTCATCTGTTAAGACTAAATGCATATGTACAAAGAGACCAAACTCTTAGGCCAGTATCCTCATGGAGCATTACACTTATATTGTTTCTGCTTACCCCAGTGGTTGTTCTGCATAGACACTTTCAAAAGAAGGTCCCCAACAACTGTTTGCAGTTTCCCATTCACTCACAGCATAATGCCATAATGGAACATCCAGCAAAATGTTCCTAGAATGTCCACAGATATGGCTGAGATGCTGCCATCCACAGTCACATTCAATCATACACTGCTGCTATCTTTGACAACAAAGTTGTGCCAATGGAGCATTCTATTCCATTAAGATTAAACAAGATTTTGGACAGTGTTTCTTGAATGATTTTAGCACTTGTATGAAAATAATAGTTGTGGGTGGTGCAGAGATTATATGAACTCCCAAACCTTGGAAGTTGCGATTTTCCGGCTGTTTGAGATCTGTAAACAGAGGGAGAAGTGATATAGTAGTTACAACAAAACATACCATGTTGTCTCCATGTGTAGTCTAAATTAAACCAGAAAGATCTTTTGGCACAAAAATGATAACTGACATAAGCCAACACTATGCCCATAGCTACTATAAAAATCCCATTAGCAGATTGCATCAACAATGCAAATCATATGAAAAGCATGTATCTGCAAAGTTCACAGAACTGTAACTGATAGTGCTACATTGCATGTTGGTAGAAGTATCTCGATGTCTCCTCTTTAGAAAGGAATGCACTTTATGGAATTGGACAATTGGTGTACATGGAGCTATATAGGTATAATATAATACAAGAGATGATTAAGGAATCCAATCATTTTTAGTTCTGATATTAAATGATCACATCCATGCATATAGCTTTTGATCAGATTTATTTCTCAGTGAGTTATGATAAACGGTATAGTTTAAATTAATTTAACCTAAGCTTGTACTCCTCATATGCTTTGGACTTCAGCTCCTGTCATCCCCAGTTGGAAAGGCCAGAATATGCAGAGAAATCCCAACTGTTAATTCTTATCAATGATGATGATGATGATGATAATAATAATAATAATAATAATAATAATAATAATAATAATAATCTTTACTTATACCCCGCCACTCGGGGCAGCTAACATGAGGCCAAGCCCAGAATTACAGTACAAAATAAAATAAAATAAAATACAAAAAGCATATAATAACATCAAAATAACGTGATGAAGAAGTAAAATAAAAGCATGGTGAATAGGTCAAATGCACAGAATAAGATTGATAAAACCCTGGGTGAGATAAGTAAATGGAGAAGTGTGTGTCTGTGTGGGAGCTCAGAAGGGGTGACCAATGGGATTGAACCTTCATTAAAGAAGAGGAAAAGTGCATCACAATGGTGGGGAATCCTCTTAACAATTTCCCTCTGTTTTGACCACTTTGCACCGTACCCAATGGGAGATGATATGAGAGAAGCAAAGTTGATCCAGCTATAGTGCCAGCTGCAAAAGTATTCCTAAAGGAACTTGGCTGCATACAGCCAAGTCCCTTTCTTGCTGTGATTCCACTTTAATTGCCATGGTTACCTGCTCTTTAATCCAGGGTTTTGTACTTTGGAAAGACACTAACATTCTTTGTCTGCAGATTTGCAACCTCATCAAACTCACTTGTTCTGGCAGATATGCCTGCTTCACCCTAGATCATCCATAGAACCCACCAGCTCCCATCACAGGATGCAGAGGAACTCCTGATTGAGTTCTGTGGATGATCTAGGGCGAAGTTAGTGGATGTCGCCACTGTGACAACATGGGAGGCTTCCCGCTCTGCCATAGAAAGCAATGGGGGAAGCTGCTCAGTCTATCCCCCCCCCCCCCATGGGATCAAGAAAATCAGGAGCCGGGCGATGCAGGGAATGGGGTGGCAGGATCCTCCCACCGCCATGAATACCACCAGATTTGCCACAATGTGTGACAATCCTGGCAGCTGTGTGACAAAGTTCTTGAACTATCCTTCCTCAAATTTCCTTCAATTCCAGGATTGCAGCTGGTGTAACCATTGGGAGTTAAACTGGAAGCATAGTGAAATAATTATATAGCATGAAAAGTCTCCCTGAGTGAGTCACTGGCTGCAACAGCACTCTTGCAACTGGGGCCTCAATTAGAACAGATTCACTTGTTCATTCCCTAAGTTCTACTAATGTGGATTCAATCGCCTGAAAATCCCTGGACATTGTCTGGATGCGCTTTTCGGCCTGGTTTGGGGTATGTGGCCTGTGTAGATGGGCCCTTCAGTGTGTTTTTAAAAACCATTCAAAATCAGCCCTGATGATGTAAGGCAACTGCAGCAGAAAGAAGAATGGTCTGAAAACAGTGTTGCATGAACCCAATGGCTCACTTTTATCCCACATACTAGCCAGCTACTCTCAGAAGTGTCTGGCCAACTGGCCATGCTGGCTGAAGGATTTTTGGAGCTGTAGTCCAAAAGAGAGAGAAATTTTCCAATCTCTGGATTCAACTGACAACCTGCTACATCTTGTCCATAGGTTCAAGTAGCAAAACATGTTGAAGCTGTTTTGATAAAAGTGCTTTATAAAAAATCTGGTAGGTTTTCCAGATAATTGCTGGTGGATTCAAATTCTTGGCTTTCAATGGCCTTCCTCTAATCGTGCCCCATCATCTTCCTTATTGTTTTTTCCTTGTGGGAGTTTGGCAGCTTGCAATACCTAATTGGTAAACCATGTTTGATTAAAAGCATTTTGCTTACAGAAATGGAACTGCTGGCTATGTTTCCATTATTTCCAGCTACAGGACATTAAATTATCCTTTTAAAGTGAGTTGTTTTCAGAGTGGATAGCTGCAACTTGGCTATTGATAAAAAATCCTGTGTTTTATAAAACCAGCTTAATATTAACAACAACAACATCTGTCATTGTTTATTAGGGAAGACAATCATAGTATCTTGGCTTAAAGTGAAGTGGTTTTGGGATCTGTAAAGCTTAGTGCACGAAAGAGAATGCACAATATTGAGCAGACCGAGAATCCAATTCTATGTGTGTTTATTTAGAAATAAGGGCCATTGACATTGATGGGACTTAGTCCCAGGCATATATAAGAATACATCCCTAAGCATTGTTTGCTTCCCCTTCTTCATTTCAAAAAGAGGACTAAAAAACATGGCACAGCATTGAAGGTTTTGGAATAGTGGATCTCTGTCACCAACCACAATTAATACTCCAGCTGTGTTGGTGTATCAAGTATGAAGCCCTTGATACACTTTTTCTGAAGCCTGGTTCAATGGTACAGGACTCCACTTTGCATGTGGCCTTTTTCTTACCACTTGTACATTATTCATCAAATTAACAAAGCAGCCCTCTCAGGCAAAAGATTAGTAGAGACATCAAAAGCTCCCATAGGTATTCTACCAACATTGGAAAGCTTTGTAGCCCAAAGAAAATGTGGCAGAAAAGTCACAATAGCTTTAAGCGTTGACTCCCTGGTTCTTCTGGTATCTGGTGTAGTTTGTCTATGAACAAAATAAGAGAGCCTTCTGATGCCAGTCACTTTGCTATGCTGCTTTTGTCCTTGAACTTCTGCATATTTCTTTCCTTGTTTCTCATATTCTGTTGTTAAATACCCCACACTCCAAATAAAACTTGGTTGGCATTTATGATACCTTATGTGTGAAGCTTAATTATGATTTTCCACACTGTACAATTATAGCAATTTGATATCATATTAACTATCATGATTGCATTCTACAGAAATCTAGGATTTCTACATTGAAAAGTGGCTTAGACTTCTCTATCATGTTCTACTGAGCTACAACACTAGATCTCTCTGACAGAGAAGTATGGTATACCCAGTAACACTATCAAAATTCCCAATTCTGTGCCTTTTCTCCCATTCTTTTTTTTAAAAAATAATCTTTATTGAAAAAAATTGGGGTGGAGGGAAATATTATTTAAAAGCAGGAATAGGAGCTAGGTTGGAATAGTGTTAGGAAAGATGCTAGGAAAGCGGGTATGGGGATAGTAAAGGGGGAGGTTTCTCCCATTCTTGATAAGGTTCTAAGGCCTTTACCTCATGGGACTGACAAACCAGCATTGTGCGTATCCCACTACCAGCTTGCATTCTCCCTGTGACATTACCGTCCTTAGTTATTGGTGGGTAAAACCCATCAACAACTCCGAATTTCACAACATCCCCATAACCTACCTTGCTGCTTTGGGTCCCTTCCAGTTTTATGATGGCATGCTAGCATTAAAGTAATGTTGGAAGGCATAAGTTGCCTCCATTCCACTCCCTCTCATTATTTACAAGCTGGCAATTTTCTTTTTATTTTATGTTGTATAGTTCATTTTCCTTTTGTTGTTTGTTTTTAAAAGCTGGAATTGCATAATTGATCTAAAAATAATAATTAAGAACATTAGTAGTGCAGAAAAATATACATGGGTATGGGAAGTATGATTGTGGAACCATAAACTGGAAAATTCATGCAACTGTGTGATTGTGATATTGAAAGTGCTCAACTCAATAAATTTCCACTATCAAATGATGATGATGATAATGGGTTGCAACATTGCTAATAACACGTGATCATCTAAAAACATTCTATAAAATATACACATTAAAACACATTTCTACAAAATATATATTAAAATACACAGAACAAAGATTAAACATAAGACACAAGTTTAAAATTTGCGATTAACTTGCAGGGAGTCAGACCTAACATGGTTATGTGCCTACATAAGGACATACACCTTGGCAGCAGAGGCTGCAAGAAAATCTCTCTTTGTGGCCAACATTGCATCCACAAGGAACTGTCCAGCTGGGCTGCTTCAAATGGTCAGAGGCTTGTTAATCCCATCTCGCAAGACCATTCGACAGCTCACTGTGCAGCATTTGCTTGGTTCTTTGCAGATAAAGTCGCTCTGATACATTCCGACTTGGATACCATGTTAACTTGGATACCATGTTAACAGCAGTCTCTGAGGATATATTGAGAGCATCTGCTTGACCTGTTTTAATGGATTCACTTCAATTGGTGCAGCTCAAGGATGTGGACAAGATTCTTGGAGAGGTGAGAGCAACCACATGCATCCTAGACCCCTGCCCATCCTAGGAGGCAAAGGACCCCACTCAATTGAACAAATTTTGGCCAGTTTCCAATCTCCCCTTTTTGCGCAAAATTCTGGAATGTGCAGTGGCCTTGCAACTTCAGGTACAACTCTCACTCCTTTCCACCTGCTGCTAAAGAGGCTGTTCAGGTCTTTAACCGATGCTTGGCAGCTGTGATGATCTGAATGAGCATGAACAAATTGAAATTGAATCCAGACAACACAGAGGTACTCCTGGGCAGGAATAAGGCCGAACATGGTATAGGATTACAGTCTGTGCAGGATAGGGTTTAACTCCCCCTGAAGACACAGTTTCACAGCTTGGGAGTTCTCCTGGATTGGTCACTGAGCCAGGAACCCCAGGTCTCAGTGGTGGCCAGGGGAGCTTTTGCACAATCAAAATTTGTGAGCCAGTTGTATCCATACATCCAACAGAGGAACTAAGTGTGTGGGGCACATTGTGCGGGAGAAGGGGATCCTGTAGGTAACTTTGACCCAAAACATGTATTTATTTATTTATTTATTTACAGTTCTTATATTCCGCCCTTCTCACCCCGCAGGGGACTCAGGGCGGATTACAGTAAACACATATATGGCAAACATTCAATGCCAGTTTGACAAACAACATTTAACAGACAAATACACCAAGGCTATTTAACTTTTTTTTTTCTGGCCGCCAGGGGAGCTGCTGCTTTTCATCGTCCATCAACGACACCGATGAAGTTCTTCCGCATTCCACATTCCCCGGAGTCTTTTTTCTTTATGGCCTCATAAATTGGTTAAATTTAGCCTCCCACACAAGGTGGTACCTTATTTTCCTACTTGACAGATGTAACTGTCTTTCGGGTTGCAAAGGTCGACAATGGGCTACACAATGGCTGGACACCCACTCCAGCCCGAGCTGGCTTCGAACTCATGACCTTTTGGTCAGAGTGATCTTAATGCAGCTGACACTCAGCCAGCTGCGCCACAATCCCGGTGCAATCCCATGTAGGGCTTTAAAATTCAAATCAACACTATACTTTGCCTGGAAACTAGTTGGCAGCCAATGGAGTGACTTTAGTATGGATGTATATGTTCAATCCTGGATGTTCCTGTAACCAACCCAGCTGCCATATTTTGAACTAACTGGAGTTTCCAAACTTTAGATAGAAAGTTGGCCCAATGTAAAGCTCAATGAAGAAGTCCAAACTTTTGGTGACCAGTGCATGAGCTACCATCTTCAGGTCCTCCAAATATAAGAAGGGGAGCAGCTGGCACATCAGCCAAAATTGATAGTAAGCACTCCTGACCATCGCATCTACCTGGGCTGACATTTGGATAGACTGATCAAGGAGCAATCCCAAGCTGTGAACACAGTCTTTCAGGGGGAGTGCAATCCCATCCAGGACTGGTTGACACACCTCTACCCCCAGTTTAGGACCCTTGATGGTAAGCACCTCTGCTTTGTCTAGATTCAGTTTCAATTCGTTTCTCCTCATCCAGCCCATTACCTCCTCCAGGCATCCATTCAGAGGAGACACACTATCCTTAGCTGAGGCTGTTTTTGAAGGCATGGACAAATAAATCTTGGTGCCATCATCATACTGATAACACCTTGCCCCATGCCTATAGATGATTTCTTCCAGCAGTTTCATGTAAATATTAAAAAGCACTGGGGATAGAATGACACCTTGTGGGATGCCACTAACAGCTCCACTACCCCCAAGCCTCACCATCTGGAACCTTCCTGAAAGGTACAACTGGAACAACTACGGCACAATACCTACAATTCCCTACTCCCCCTGGCATTGCGGAATGATGCAATGGTTGAAGATAGGGCAACTGTAGTGGAATAAGTCCTAGATGTCATGGAAAGTGACTCTGAGCAAGGAACCCTGCATGTGCACAAGACTAAAATGCTCATGTGTGTTGCAGAGTGCTACACTTCACACACACATACTATAAGGCACTTCTACATTTTACATTTATAATAGTTCTCATTGGAACTATGCTTAGATGTGCAGCTTCAGTTTTAGACGTATGTTTACACACTGCACTTCATTATGTCTCTGTGAGAGAAATGAATTCTTTCTGCTAATTGATTACATTTATATTCTTGGATGCATGTGGACATTTTTTTGTGGTGCGTAAATTAAGTATGACAAGCCATGTGCAAAGTTATGCATACCTTGGTTTATAAAAGTTTCCCATATGCCATGTTGTGTCTAAAAATGATTTCTTTTCACAACCCCAATAAGATAGCAAATCAATTTTTATACAACTGGAAATTTAAAGTCTTTTGGGAAGAAAGGCTCCAGAGGTATTGCATGAAATGCATCTCAAAGACAACATTGAGCTTGCCAAAAGAGTATTACAATGGTCTTTGAGGAAAATTATTTTCACACAGAGAAATGAACTATAAAATAAGTCTGCAGTATGATTTTTTACATGCTTACAGAAAAGTACAACTGTTCCTCTATACTGTACACAGTTACTTAGGAGTCAGTAGCATTAAACAATGTAGGATTTATTTCTGAGAAATCATGCATAGGTGTGTTCCATAAGCAAGACTTCAAGGAAATGGATTTAAAGGCTTCCCTATTTGACCTTAGAAAACATTTCACATTGCAGCAAGGTATTTGTTGTTCATGCAAAACAGATTACTCTTTTCATGGCACCAGCTGAAACCAGTTGTTTTCACATTCAACTCAGACAGGTTAAAGATAGCTTCAGGACTGCACCATTAAAGGCAAATAACAACATGGACCCAGGTCAAGCAGGAAAACCAAGACCAAGTTTTTCTAATGCATTTGAAGGCTGTATTCATATCCTCTGTAGATTATATGAAAAGGAATAGGCAATAATCCTTATGTTGGGAGCAAGGTAGGAAATAAAGAAATACACACATACATAATATAAAGTCTATCTAGGGGCCCTTCCAGTCAGTCACAAAATGCAAGTCCTGTCTCACTTTTACATGATGCCAATTAATCTAGAGAAAACTGGGATTTCTCAGTTTGCTCTGGATTAATTAAACACCTGGAAAGATCCAGACATTAAGCTAAAGTCCGGATCTTTCCAGATGAGGGCCCTGTGGTGATTCACTCCCAAGACTGCTTCTGCACTCTTGGGGTCAATCCCCACAGCCATCTGGATTCTTTGTTCTCCTAGAGCCTGAAGGAACGAGAGGGCACCCACCGCCTTTTGGAGAAAATGGGGGGGGGGGCTAGAGGGGGGCTGGATGTCATCATATGTCAGCCAAAGGTTGACCTGGGGTGGGATTTGCCTCCTTCAAAGGAAAGCCAAGGGAGGACCTAGAAAAGCCCACAAATATTTCTGAAATGATTATTTGAAAGATGGGGTAAGATGCAGAATAAGTGATGCCTGGCTCAATAGCAGTATGTGTGAAAAAGATCTTGGAGTCCTCGTAGACAACAAGTTAAATGTGAGCCAACAATGTGATGCGGCAACTAAAAAAAAACCAATGGGGTTTTGACCTGGATAAATAGGAGTATATTGTCTAGACTTGGAATACTGTGTCCAATTCTGAGCACCGCAATTTAAGGGAGATGTTGACAAGCTGGAATGTTCCCAGAGAAGGGCAAATAAGATGATCAAGGGTCTGGAGAACAACCCCATGAGGAGTGGCTTCAAGAGCTGAGCATGTTTAGCCGGCAAAAGAGAAGGCTGAGAGGAGACATGATGGCCATGTATAAATATATGAGAGGAAGTCATAGGGAGGAGGGAGCAAGCTTGTGTTCTGCTGCCCTGGAGACTAGAATACAGAACAATGTTTTCAGACTACAGGAAAGGGGATTCCACCTGAACATTAGGAAGAACTTCCTGACTGTGAGAGCTGTTCAGCAGTGGAACTCTCTGCCTCGGAGTGTGGTGGAGTCTCCTTCTTTGGAGACTTTTAAGTAGAGACTGGATGGCCATCTGTCAGGGGTGCTTTGAATGTGATTTTCCTGCTTCTTGGCAGGGACTTGGACTGGATGGCCCACAAGGTCTCTTCCAACTCTATGGTTCTATGAAACTATGGATAAATCCAGATATATTGCAATTTGAATTCTCAGCCAGAGAGCTCTAGTGCCTCATCAAATTATCAATCCAGGAACCCACAGGAAACATTAAAAGTGGAATCATAGACCTATAATTGTGCTAGATGAAAAAGTCTTCAGGCATTCAACTCAGGAAATCTTTGCCGCCACTTCCCAATGTCTACGGATCAGGCCAGGATGTCCCATTCCTTGACTGCTTTCTTATGGGCAGCCAGCAACCCTCACCACTGAACTACTTTACTAACTACCACTGTGTTTGCATGAACTTCATTGGCATTTGTGATGTTTGACATTTAAGGGGGAGCAAAAGCCAGCGCGGTGTGAATTTCACAGTTAATAAATACACAGGCATCTGAAATATTTGTGCACATCCTACGGGCTTGTGCCAAATGAGCATGTGATATTTGCTAGTTTCGTCCAGGCATTCCCACAATAAGCATGGTACCTTTTCAAATGAGAAAGATTTGTGAGCTTAAACTCTAAAGGGGAGTTAATGCCTCAACTGAACAAATACAAGAAGGCAAGACTGTGGCTTCTTTAAGAGAGAGAAATGTAGAGTGACATTTTCTAGCTGAAAATTGCATAATTATGTTTCTCTTACCTCAGGCAAGTTCTACCAGTGAACCATCATCAAAGGTATGCATTTAAGCAGGAAACCAGCATTTCTGGCTGCAAAGAAAGGCTGTATTATCTCAAGCTTGTTTATTTTAAGCTGTTCCAGTGAAGCCCTAGCACGAACATAGAGGTTTGCGACTCTGTATGCAGCCCAGGAAAAATGAGAAGAGGGTGGAGGTGAAAGAGATGAGGTCCATATGTCAGCTATGGAGTGAATGTGTATATCTTCATGGCCAGCTTAGAAAGTTTAACATACATCACTGAGCAACGTTGAAAGATGCTATCTGTGGGCCAATAAATCTTCAGCTTTTGCTTGGACATTTTCAACAGCAGGTTGTTTAAGAGAATACATGCCTGGAAGCAATTGCACAAGGGCTTCTTTAAAAACATGGTGGTGGTGGTGGTGGTGGGGGGGGGGGGGTTACCCAGAAAATGTATCCCCAATGTTTCAAGTTAACCCTGCCTCATAAAAACTGCCTGAAGCAAAATTCAAGGTAAATTTAGACACTGCTATTAGGGCAATTTAAAAAAAAATCTAAGGAATTTTTTTCAGCAAGTGAGTGGTGAGTGAAACCCTTGATGAGGTTTTGAGAAGTGAGGGAAACTCTTGGTGGGATTTTGGACAGCCTAATTTGCCACTCAAGTCTGTCTTGAGGATAATTTTAATACAATTGTATTGTCGAAGACTTTTATGGCCAGAATCACTGGGTTGTTGTTCGTTTTCCGGGCTGAATGGCCATGTTCCTGCAGCATTCTCTCCCGACATTCTGCCTGCATCTATGGCAGGCATCCCGAGAGGTTATGAGGAGGTTGTGGTTTTAACTTGAATTGTTTTTTTTTAATATTAATGATATTTAATACTGTTGTAATATTTGTATATTTGTATATGTTAAGTTGTATCCGTATGGAGCGAGAAAGCGGGATATAAATAGTAATAATAATAATAATAATAATAATAATAATAATAATGGCTCTGCAAAGACTCTGGCATAAACCAGAACAGGTGGTCCCAGTGGTAATCGGCACACTGGGTGCCATGCCAAAAGATCTCAGCTGGCATTTGGAAACAATAAACATTGACAAAATCACAATCTGTCAACTGCAAAAGGCCACCTTACTTGGATCTGTACACATCATTTGAAAATACACCACACAGTCCTAAACGCTTGGGAAGTGTTTGACTTGTGATTTTGTGATACGAAATCCAGCATATATAGCTTGTTTGCTATGACATACTGTGCTTTTGAGTCAGTAAAATAATAATAGTAATATACCCACATTACATTTTCTGTGAACATGGACAGGTAATCTGCATAACTTGGTGGCAAACATAATCACCTGTTCATTAGATCACACTAAGATTCCATCTACACTGCCATATAATCCAGTTTTCGAATGCAGATCAACTGCATTGAACATATTGGAGTGTAAACTTATATAACCCAGTTCAAAGCAGTTAATCTGTATTCTGAAACTGGATTATATGGCAGTGTAGATACAAACAGACACTTTGATAATGATGTGTGGAACTTTAAAAAATAATTCTTTGCCTTAAAGGGCATAGTGTGAGGAAAGCAATAGTGAGGCTCTCTCACCAATCCATCCAACCCATCTTTGGGCAGTTCCAGACAAGCCTTTATCCCAGGAGAATCCATGTTTTAAAAATGCGGATCTTCCTGGGAGCTTGTTCACACACACCAGGATTTTCCTGGTTTGTGGCGAATTAATTCAGGACTGTCCAGAACGTTGTCTGGACAGCCCCTTCTTTATTGTGGGAGTTAGCACAATAAAGCTACTTTCTGGACAGGCTCTTTGTCATCATGTTCAGCATAATATTGAAAGCAAGAAGCCTCCTCTTTGCATAGGCACTGTCTTGAAGCCCTGGACTGTTCAAACATCTGTCATCCCAAAGCAACCAGTTATAATAAAAAGTTTGGAAATCCTCTAAAATTGCAGAAGAGTCACATTCTTTACATTGATTCATTTTGAGTTAAACTTGCTATATTAGAATCATCATTTTTCATTTCTTTTTGTAGGTTGGAATAATCTCTAGTCAAACTGGTTTTACAGGGTTTTTAAAACACTTTAAAACACCTGCAAACTTATTTTACCATGAGCAGTGAATAAAATGGAAGAAGGGGAGTGAGAGAATAAGAAACTTAATCTGCCAAGCAAGGATACACAAAAAACACTCCTGAAAGAAGCTCATCCAAGCTCTGTTTAAAGATTGCAAAAAGAGAGTCCATCATCCTCTATGGTAGTTGAACAGCTTTTACAGCAAAGAAAATTAAAGTAGAACCTGTGCCACATGTTTTTCTTGTCTCTTGAGTAACTGAGTACAAAATGTGAATGGGCTAGGGTGCTTCCAGAAACAGCTAAAACCTGCATGGAAATGGGTCAAAATAACCTGCTTCTGCACAGTTTCTACTTCCCACCGCAACCCAAATCCCAGGCTTGTTATGTTGCTGCTATTCCAATTTGTATCCTATCTGTCTAGCCATCTATCAATCCTCTTTCTATTAATTTGTTTAATTTCCATCTCTATAATAGATCACACATGTCCATAAACAGATTCCCCTTTTTAGATTTGCTATGTCACCCCAATCATTTAAACCAGATTTAAATACACATAACACTGTTAAATGTGACACATTTTTTTCTATGCTCTGAGGGCTCTTCTATACAGCACTAAAATATGGACTTTCCTTAGGAAAAGAAACTGGTTAGCCGGAGGGGTCCAGATAACATTTCAGGCTCATCCATTTAAACTTGGAATAAACTGAATTTTTTAAAAACATCTCTTAAGATCCTGATCTTACACTAAGATCTAGATCTTAACAGGTGAGGGCCCTGTGGGGACTGCCTCATGGGACTACTGGGGGAGGGGCACAGACCAGAGGAGCAGGATGTAGCTCCCTCCCCTCCCAGCCTCCCTTTCCATCCCCCAAAAGTTACCCCACGGGCTTGCCAGGCACAGAGAGGCCTCTCTGGAGAGCTGTCCAGACACATCAGAATGATGCTAGAGGAGAGGGGGGAGAGGGCCTCCTTGCCTGGCAAGCCCTTGGGGTATGAGGGGTAATGGGGGGCTGGAGGGTGACTGGACGCCCTCCCTTTGGTTGACCTGGGATGGCATGTAGGCATTCCGGGATGGGGACTAACATGTGGGCAAAAACAGGTTAGTTTAAACCCGTTAGTTTAACTCATTTTTCCCCACCTTATGCCTGGAAGTGCCCCGAGTGAATCTTTAGATCAAATCCACTGGTTCTGCAGTTCTTTTGAGACATCTTGTAGCCTTTTTCTCAAAACAGACTAATTAATCTTTAAGGTGGTATGAGATATAATCAAAACATAAAACCTGTGAATGTTGCTTTTAAGTGTTCAGAGATAGTTTAGACATTATTATGCAAAATTGAATGAGAGATTGAGCCTATGGGCATCTGGGTTTTCTCACTTTTGACTAAAGGGGGTCTGTTGTATTTTAGACTGCCCCTCCTCATATAAAGGCTGCCTCTATGGCCCAAGTACAGCACATCAGGAAGAATTACCATTTTCTGACAAGTGTCTCTTCCAGTTTGATTTTTAAAAATATGCATTTTTAAAATATAGTTCCTTGCTGGGATCAGTTGTTGTCACTCATTCAATTCTTTGAGGGCTTACTTATAGTGATTTCTTAGATTGGCATGAGGAGTCTTCTAAAGGGTGCTGGCAAATTACACTCTCTCAGCCCCCCAAAAAACAAATGCACCCCCACCCCATCAAATCTTGTTAAGAAAACAACATAAAAATTAACCTTACGTTCACCATAAATCATAAATAACTTGAAGGAGCAGAAAAACTCGCTCTTTCTCTCACATACCTCCCCTAACCCCTACAATATATAGACTCTACTGCAGTTTTCTTGGGTGATCTTATTGTTTGCTGGACAATTTTTCTCTTGTATGGTATACTTTTAAAATATTTATTTATTTAATTAATGAAGGTTGTAATCTGTATGTAAGCAAGCATACATGGGGTCCCTATGTAGGCACTGTGACAGCCCCCAAGTCTCCAGTTACCAGACAGCAGCTGCTACAATTGATGTGGGTCTGTTTTTCTGTCATTCAGGAGCAGCTGGTAGGAATTCCCACCCCCAATCTCTTCACACAAGTGTCTTTGGCATAAGGGAAAATTGTAGCAATGGTGATTGTTCGTGGTAAGGGGTAGGAATGATAGTCAGTTGGGGAAGGAGGGATTTCAGCCAGTATTCAATGTATGACACTATAACTATGATGTTGGACTTCAATTCAAGAAACCAGAGTTCAAATCCCCGATCAGCTCCGATGAAAATCTACTGGATGCCCTTGTGTAAGTCACATCCCCTCGTCTTTAGAGAAAGGCAAAGACAATCACCCTCTGAACAAATCTTGTCAAGAAAACCCCATAATGGGTTTGCCTTAGGATCTCCATAAGGACAAAAGGACGAGAAGGCAAGACTTTGCTTTATAGGAACCAGAATGAATTCTTAGGACAATGTGGTGGTCTGTAGATCATATTATTTTGCAAAATAACAAGGCCTTCCTGTCTATTTCACTGTGATAAGTTATGGATTTGCCTTCTTCCACATTATCTTTTTTTAAAAGGAAGTGCACTTTCAATCTTTTAAGAAGCAGCAGCAAGCCTTTCTTTTAAAAGAATAAATCTCTACTGTTTACGTAATAGGCTTTGTTTTTGTAAGACAGACATGCTTTTAATTATATTTCCTTTGAAAAACAATGTTTTAAATGAAGGGGAAAGGGAGTAGCATAAAAAAGGAAACATGAAGAAATGGAGAACTCGTGCTGAATGTCAGGAAAAGCATCCTTGACAGTTTGCCATCTTTGAGTGCTGAAGGGGGTCTCCAGGGAAAGGGCCAGAGTAAAAGAGCTTGAACCAATTTCACACCCTGGAAAAAGATGTCGGGCTCACATGAAAGGGGAGAAATAAAGAATGGTAAAAGTTATGCTGATCATCAGGAAAAATGATCCTTGACAGGAAGTCCTATTGGAGTTTTGAGAAGTTTCTCAGGGGAAGTGGTGAGTGCAACAGAACTTAAGAAGGTTGGACACTTTGCTTCAATGATGGGTGAAGTAATATACGAGCAGAAGTAATATCGTAGCAGATGGATTTTGACCACTTAAGTGAAAAGAAATGGGATGTGATCCTTTTTCATAAAATGGGGATAGAAATCCCCCATCTTTCCTTCAAACCTCTATAAGCCAACACTGCAGATACTAGTGTATTGGTGATATTTTTGCTATATACCAAAGATGCCCTTTTCTCCTACTTTCCTCTGTAGAACCCTATAGTGCCAACTAACTGGCACCCAACTAGTGATGACTGATGGCTTTCATGTTAGTGAAGCAGTAAATCCAACTCTGGCTTTTACCCCATACTTTAAAATAAGCTATCCAAAGTGCCATACAAATTTAGGAGGTAGGGTTTAGCTCAATGGATAACTGTTTTAGAATGTCCCATTGACAAAGGAACCACTGCAGCTTCCCACTCCTAAATTGCTGCCCAAATTCTTTGGTTGCAATAAATCCATTCCTCTCATGGATTGGAAATTTATCAACCCATGCCCTAGAACAGTGGTTCTCAACCTGTGGGTCCCCAGATGTTTTGACCTTCAACTCCCAGAAATCCTAACAGCTGGTAAACTGGCTGAGATTTCTGGGAGTTGGTGGCCAAAACACCTGGGGACCCACAAGTTGAGAACCACTGCCCTAGAAGAACCATTTCTATTCAGGCTAACGGCCAACCACTTGTTTCATTTTCGAAAATGTGTTGGGTTTTTTTCTTCACTGAATCAGCTTAGACTTGTGGTAACCCTATAAATGGGATACCTCTCAGATCCGTGGTCACCAAAGGTGACCTGCTCAGGTCTCACAAACTTGGGATATATATCTTCCTCATCATATTTTTCAGTTAATTACATTAACTCATAATATTTCCAAAATACAACAGCTTCGGTTTGGTCTTGTAGTATATTTACTTATCTTCTAGGATACTCTTAGCCATAAAGGGTGTGAAGAAATGCTTTTACTGCACAATAAAACAAAATTACCAATCATCTCAAGAGATTTTACAGTGTAAGGACAAGGAACTTTTTATATGTGTGTGCTAAACATTCTGAAATTTGCAAAACAAATTCTTGTTTCTGCACAAAACACACAGAGAGAAAAAGAGAGAGAGAGAACAATCACATAAGACAGGCAGGTTGATAACACACACATATATAGGGCACTTCCACGCATGATTTAAATGTGTGCCAAAGTGGGTTTAAAAAACCTTCTTTGGCGTGAGTTTAAGTCCACTTCTCAAAAAAACCTAGAGGTTTCCCAGGTGGGGGTGGGATGTCTACATGCAATCCTAATAACAATTGAGATGGCATGCAGTCACCCAAAACAATTTTTTTAACAAAACTTACCTGGCTACCATTATTTTCCTCCTCACATCAGAAGGATGTGAGGAAGAAGATAGTGAGGACTGGGTACATTTTTTAAAAATGGGGTTGTTCTGAATGTCAGGGGAGTGATTGGTGCCCTATCAGGGTTTTTTGGGGCTCCTAGAGCCTGAAAAACCAAGATGGCTGTGTGGATTGGACCCAGGGATTGCATGATACGGTTCCTGGGCCCATTCCAGACAGGACCCACACCTGGTAAGATCTGGATCATACTAGGTGTTACCTAAAATCCAAATCTTACTACTTTGTTCCAAACCCTGCTTAGTTCCAAATTAATTTGGTTTTATCAGAGGTGTAGTTTGGATGCCTACAACCGAGACAGGTCTTCGTTTTAAGGCCTGTTGGGATAGGCCCATAGTAGTCCTTTTTTCTCTACAAGACACAAATTTTGTAACATTCCTTACTTACTCTTTTTCTTCTAACAGGCAAGACCACCTTTTTTTAATGAAAACCTTTGACTTTAAATTACTGTGATAGAAAGATTTTTTAAAATGGTGTATATTCCGCTTTCATCTTTCTATTGCATTTTAACTGTTGAAATTTAGCATTTCTTAATGGTATTGCCCAGTTTATATGTTGCATCAATGAGTTTTTAGTCAACTTGGTTGGAATTCACTTGGGACCTATATCTTCATAAGGGGACTTACATCTGTGGGAAATAGATATGAATGGTGTCGCAACATCCATATTCAGTAAGTGGTTGCTATTATATTATTGTGTAGAGAAGCCAGCAAAGTGTCTGACACACAAAAGGATAAATGCACATTGGCACACTAGCTGGGAAATGTTAACACCTATAGGAGTATGGTTGAGTCCATTAGGAGGATTTTGCTTACATTGTACCAAGGCTTACCCTTCCCCCTCCTTTTGTGTGTCTCCCTCTTTTGTTTACTTTCCTTGCTATGTGCATTATTTTTGCATGTATTTGCACCATGTTGCACTTTAATAACTCATACTAGTAGCACTTCAGCTAAGATCTATCAGTTGTTAATAACATTGCTGTGAGAGTGCCATATCTGGGGGACTAGAGGAGTGGGCTATATGTGGGTGGGTGGCTGTTGAGATATTGAACATTGGCTAGCACTTTGCACTTTGGAGAAGGAGGGGCTTGGGCTCCTCCATATCCATATCTTCAAAATCTCAAATATGAAAAACTTCTGGTCCCAAGCTTTTCAAATACAGGAAACTCAACCTGTACAGTTGAACTTATGCAAGGTGGGCAGAGAATTCCAGACTTTGCTCTTAATGTGATACTTTTTTTAATGAATATGGAGGTGCTGAATTTGACTGTCCTAGCCCTTGTCTTTGATTGAATCATAGAATGATACAAGTTGGAAAAAATGACAAGGGCCATCCCCTGCCATAAGAGGCAGCCCTAGGTAATTTTCAATGGTAAGTAAACAGTATTTTGCCCCCCCCCCCAACCAATCATTGATATATATTTTCTGTTCATCATGGGAGTTCTGTGTGCCATATTTGGTTCAATTCCATCATTGGTGGAGTTCAGAATGCTCTTTGATTGTAGGTGAACTATATGTTTACTTTATGTAAACGATATGTTTACTTTGCGTAATGGGTTGAGCCACCCCTGCCTGCCATGCAAGAACACACAATCAAAGCAAAGCTTCAAAACATGCTCTTATCACTAACCCTGTCCTTCTAGCCCTCCATATCCTAGGAAAATACCTAAACAGGGTGTATATTGTTGAGGACTTAGGGTTGTCACTCCCCCCGTCCCCCAGATAGACTTCTCATCTTTAGTACCTACTTGGAAAGTAGGTTGACTCCATATTGGTAATAATCAGACATCCCAAATTTAGAAAGTTAAAAAATGCGGGAAATTATGTTATGGTTTGTTTTGTTTTTGGATAATGTTAACAAAATGTGTGAATTTCTACATAGACAAAAGAGGATGTTTAAATACTAAAATTAGAAAGTTCACCCATCCCTGAGATAAGGCAGAATTTCCCTGTTTAATTGTATTTTTCTGTATTCCTTAAGATAAACTTAAATTAAATCTATACATATTTCTCAAGACTTATCAGCGATAAGTATGAACCTAAGGAGCAGCTGATTTTATGTATTATCCATGACACAAGTGATTCAGTGATCTCCAGTTATTCAGATTTGAGTAGTCACAAAAGTCTACTGTAATTCTGCAGATGGCTTTAGTTTAGTGCTAGATTTCCAGGTCTACTTGCTTGAAATGTGTGTTTGGCTGGATTATTTATTTTATTTGGTTAACAGACCTCACTGTGTTCATTTGATCTGGTTACGGGCGAATGTGTGTAATAAATCCTATTTAATATGGGGCTAGATAAGTACATTCCATACTTCTTGAACCACTCACACAAAATTATGCTGTTGAACTTATTATTTTTACAAACCTTAAGAAAGGGCACCTTGAGAAATGTAACTTTCTCCCACCCACCCACCCAACTTACACAAAATTCATTACGCTCCTCTTTGAAGACCCTTGAGATATGTTTTATTATGAATCAACAACCATTCCTTGCCTGCTCTCAGTGCCGTTTGCCAGAAATAAGCACAACGAGCATATGTTTAGTACTTAGGAACTGTTTTGGAAACTTAAAAAGCACAGTGTGAAGAGGAAAATGAAACCTGAAACCTTCCCTCCTGCTCTCAGACAAGCAGACAGCCACATCATGTGTAGCTGGCTGAACCAGACTCACACAAACTGTGGAAATGTCTGGCAAGATAAAATGTACCCTCAGCTGAAGAAAAATGACTCAGGAGTCACATGATGTCTCAAGTTGCTGAGGCTTGGAAACAAACTTTATGAAACCCGTTCAGCATAAGTTAATGAACCTAGGGATTGAAAGCATAAATTATACAGATAGTGGACCATAGCATCTCCATCAGAGCTTGTTGAACTTCTTCATTTACAACTTGCTTTGGACCCACCATTAAATAAAAGCCATGCTGACTCTGTCCTAGAAGGTTTCTGGTTGTTTTAGGCACATTACTGTATGTACTTGTGTCCTCATTGTATAAGTCAATGGCAGGTTTGGGGGGCAAAGGTATCGATTTTGATGTGAGCCATGGATAACTTCAAGGTCATGCTGCAGAGAGAGGAAAACACTATTTCCACCTCAGGGGAATCAGCCACATATGGTAACTGCTGCCATTTTCCTACAGAGGCATTAAAAAAGGCCAAAAATGGTGCCAAGACAGATAGAGTAGAGGGGGTGGAGGTCAATTATTATTTGGATTCTCCCAGGAGGTAGTACCTCCTTTTGGTACTCTGCTCAACAACGGAGAGGGTTCCTCTTTCTGATAAGAGTTAAGGTACAGTACTCACATTAACCAGTGGATAAGTCAGTTGAGGGTTTTTGTGTCATTTTTAACTAAAAGTTCTAGATTTATACATGAGTATATATTGTAGCTGTATATCTTAAGCTATTGATCTTATATCCCATCCTTCAATTCACCAAAGCTGCTTACAGATAAAAGAGATTCTGTATCCATAGATTTATCCATCTGTGGCTTGAAATATATATCTTCAAATAATCCCCAAAGTAAATGTTGATTTTGTAATTTTATGTAAGAGACACCATTTTACTACACCATTATATACAGTACAATGAGACTTGAGTCCTGGAACCAAACCTCAATGGATATTAGGGCACATTTTACACGAAAGCTTACATTGGCTTGCAGCTTTTGCTTGTAGTGCTGTTGTACAATTTTCTATCCATGCTGAGCATTGTGCTATTTTTAAGGAAGACTCTGATCTTCTAAGGAAATGCAGATTTGTAGAAAAAATATGTAGGTTCCCATCACTGCAGGGAAAAATATTCCTGAGTGTCCTGAAGTTATGGGTCACAAAATGTTCCATTGTTCTTGAGATCCATTACAAATTGAGAAAACTGAAGGGATTGCCTTAGGTATTCAGAATATTGTGAATATTGAGACATGTCCCTCCCCCCCCCCCCCCCATAATGTTATGACAGAGAACTGCACATCCACCCTCCTCCTTCCTTTGTCATGAGAAGGGAAAGGTAGAGGAACCGCCAAGGTGTGCCTGGCACCTGGTCACTTCCCTTCATCAGATGGGGGAAGAATCAAAATTACGCTAAAAAGAAAGAAAAATATGCAAGGCTTACCTATATCATGGGCGCTGTCCATGATGACCAAATTTCCACAGGCCCACACTTCCTTTCCTTACAATGCTGTGGTTTTGCGAAAGGGGTGTGGCCACGGCTTGCATCATCTGATAGACAGTGTGCAAAGCCATAAAATAAGGTTTAAAAAGTAGAGCCCAGAGTTATTTTCCTTAAAAAAAAAAACCCTTCTGATGAGATCCCTTCTGTAGGATTGTTTATACTGATTAACAGCCAGTTTCCAAACCCTGTGAAAAGAATCACTCCCTTCCCAAAACTGGATCTTGAGGTAGGCAAACTTTTTATGCAATTCATACACTATGCAATGAAGGATGCATCAACACTGTAGAATTAATGCAGTTTTATGCCAATTTAACAGGCATGATTCAATGCTATAGAATTGTGGGAGCTGTAGTTTCACGTGGAAGAATGGCTTCAAACTACAAGAAAGGAGAGTCCACCTGAACATCAGGAGGAACTTCCTGACTGTGAGAGCTGTTCAGCAGTGGAACTCTCTGCCCCGGAGTGTGGTGGAGGCTCCTTCTTTGGAGGCTTTTAAGCAGAGGCTGGATGGCCATCTGTTGGGGGTGCTTTGATAGCGATTTCCTGCTTTTTGATAGGGGGCTGGACTAGATGGCCCCTGAGGTCTCTTCCAACTCTATGATTCTATGATTCTATGAAAGCCCTTAGCCTTCTCTGCCAAAGAGTGATGGTGCCTCACTAAATAATATCTCATACCATGCCATTACAGTTTAAATGGTATCAACTTGCATTAATTCTGCATTGTAGATGCAGCCTGAGTTACGTCCATTTGTAAGTTGATTAACCTCTCTCTTCTTCATGTACCCATCTCGTGAATATTGCTGAGTGATAACAAGCATAGCAGTGGATAGCCATACATTATATACAAAACCTCAACAGATGTATTTAAGAAAATACAAGCTTAAATAATGGTGCAAAATGTAATATTCCAGATTCACATATTGAACTGTACAAAAACTTAATGGTCTTTGGGTTTTCAGAATTCAGTCAAGTTCTTTCATTAACAGCTGTACTCGATACAGTAACAGAATGTCTTAAGCTTCTTCAGGTTTTGTTTGCTTTAAGTAAAGTCACTGGCAATCCTATCCTAAAATATCAGGTTGTAAGTCTTTAGAAAGGTTTCAGAACACTAAAAATAGACCTTAGTTGACTCAGACATCAGGGTATGTTTATTTGAGTTGAAATTTGGCCCAGGTTTTATGAAAACTCTGCACAAATTCAGCAAAATATTTGTGAAATGTTGGGCACATTTGGACAAGGTTTCAGATTTTGGAACCATGGTCAGGATTTAGCAGTAAGGCACGAATAACAGCAATGCCCTGCGAACTTGTAGAAATGTCAAATACCATGTGCTTCTATATTTTCCTTTCCTTTCCACACATCACGAACAGATCCTCTTTTCATGTTCTTGAAATCCAAGGAACATAGAAACCCACTGAAAATGGAAAAGCTTTCCCAAGTACTTTAATGTTCCCATTTTTATTTCCTTTTCCAATAAACAACATATATTAAAATGGAACATTACAAAAATATGTTCTGAATGGCATTCTTATAATAATTTATCAGAACATTATGAGGTTCTGATAAATCATTGCCTCATGTTAGTGTTAGTTCTAACTACATTTACATCAACCCAACTGAAGAGTCATTTGATCTTCAATTTGAGTGTGAATCAATTTCTTTTCAATGGCTCAAACTGACATGAATCTGAACCAGATATATTTAACTTGCAAATGCACAAATACAACAGAGCCACCAGGCACATATGCCAGCGCACCTGGGTCACAAGTAACCTCCTGCCGTAGACAATAATCCTTATTGGTTAGCATCACCATGGCCAGTTGACTTGACACAAAGGCTAGTGAACGTTTGCTGAATCATTCACTAGCCTTTGTGTCAAGTCAACTGGCCAGGTGATGCTAACCAATAAGGATTATTGAGGGTTAAAAGACCTAAGCTTCACCTCTGGAATATAGATGGGAAATCAGATATAGACTGATATTTATAGTGTTGGATAGTCCCCCCTCCCTGGTGCCATCCCCACTACCTCTCTTTAGACTGCGTTCGGATGATCTTATGGGTTGAGTTAGGTTTTAATAACTACTTGTATTGGTTTTTAGCTTAGATTTTAAAATTTGTTGAGGTTTGAAGTATATAACCTATTGGGTTTGATGTGGTTGTACGGGACTGGGTCCCCCTGTTATGATCTGGCCATTGACCGTAATAAAGTTTACTTACTTACTGCTGAATCTGAACTCTGTCCTAAATAGGGATGTTGGCAATTTTGGCAATTATTTATAACTATCTTCACCCTAGCCCCAGCTTGTCCCAATATTGTAGGAGATAGTTTCTCCGTTAAGATAGTGTCCTTGAAAACTGCACAGTTTATAAGCACTATTCACAATTCAGCATGTTTTTCATGAAGAAAAAACACATGCAGGATAATTTATTTAGTTGTTGAATTCAGAAAATTGTATTATCTGTGCAGCTACCATGATGTTCTGCAAAAGAATGCTATTTTCTGTACAAGAAATATTTAATTGCAGGAAATGTCATTTTTGCACACACACACACACACATCCACATCCATATTTCACACAGAATAAGTCCCAAAATGGAAAGATTCTTCTCTGAGTAAGATTATTCTTATCAGGGCTTCCCTCTTTGATTTAAACATTTTCATAGGTTCTTTCCCTCCTAGCAGCATTGTGATCCATTGTAGTGGATTAGTTTTTGATAATGTATAATTCGCTTCCTTTCTACCTTTCTCCAGAGGATAGAGAAAGCTCTTCATACATGAAACAATATATATATTCCTCCACATATTGATTTGAAGATGAGAGTAGGGCATTTGTGGCAGTTGGTGTAGCCTTTAGATTAGGCATGGGCAAACTGCAGCCCTCCAGGTGTTTTGAACTCCAACTCCTACAATTCCTAACCTTTATATTTAATTGCTCCCAGAAAATTGACTGCTTTCTCCTCTATAAAAGTGTGAGCAGTGTATTCTTTCTTTCTGTCTTTCTGTCTGTCTGTCTGTCTGTCTGTCTGTGTTTCTTTCTTTCCAGGAATTCCTTTCAAGGACAAAAAAAGATTTACCATACACTTTGATATAATGTATGCAACAAGTGGCAAGCACAGGCAAGTGTCTACAGCCCATTCCAGTCAGCCAAACCCAAGCTGTGCAATTTTGTACAACCTCCCCCTGTCAAGTCAAGTAAAACAAAAATCAATCAATAAATAGCAGGAGTGGGAGCACTTAAAATGAAAAAGGAGAGCCCATTTCCTGCAAAGGGAATGGAGTTCTCGAAAACCACTGCCATTTTGAGTCTCAGAGCAAAACACAGCAAGGAAGTGAATTCTTGGCATTGTTTCCCTATGTTGTACATTGAGAATTCAACCCTTTCTTTGGTGTTGTCGCAGTCTGGTACTAGCTGGCGTTGATGGTTTTAAACAGGTCTTTCAGAAGAGGAGCCCAGGTCAAAACCAACCTGACCTTAGGAGTCACATTTCCATCTGGACTCCATCAGGAGTCCACCCACACAGGGATACACTTTCAGTTTTTTAAAAGGCCTTTTATACCTGGTGTTGCTAACTTGGAGCTCACAGTTAATCAATGTGACCAAATATTTTCATTTGAAATGTGAAGCCAATAGGAATATCTAAAGCATGCTTAAATGAAAGCTGTCCGACAAGCCTGACCACGAGCAATTCAGCTGACTCTGTAGATAAATACTGCAGGAGGTGAGGCTGAAAGGGGTACTTGGGAACAATGAATAATATAGACAAGAAACTATCCTGGAAAGTTACTTTTGAAAATAGCTGGTTATCTTTATATTTCCAAGGACAATGTTAATGAATGGCCATTTTATGGTCAGCTCCGTATCCACAGGTTCTGCACCCACAGATTCTGTCATCCACTGATTGAAAATATTTTTTAAAAAATCCAAAAAACAAACCTTGATTTTGCCATTATATAAAAGAGATACCATTGGATATCATGGGATTGGAGCTTCCATGGAAATACTAATGAGCTCATCACACGGGCTTTAAACAAAGTTAACTTAAGAATTGTTTCAAATACTTTTTAAAAAACAGAATCTTACCCTGGTCTAGGGTACAATACACTTTGTCATTGCTTCACAATTCCTCTTGAACAATGTGATATTCCTCTACCATTGTAGGTGACAAAAATATACAAAGAAAGAAAAGGAGTTAGGTTATCCTTCATTTAGTTACACTTCTATTATAACTGAAAAAGTAGTGAATTACATAGCTGAATTGCCATTTATTCTTGGGAAAGCAAAATTATGAAGACTGTGATTTGAAACCCACTCAAGCAGAGTGATTTTGAACCTAAAAGAAAAGGAATGCCAAAATTCTTAATAAAGCTTACCAAGAAAATACTGCAAACTAGGATTGCCATCAGACAATGTCAACATGTAGGCAGGCACATGGCAAACGATGATCTGCTATTAATTATTTCCAGGCTCTGGATGAGAGTAATACTATAGTGTCTGTACAAGTATTAGCTATTTGGATCATTGTGCATGGCCTATTAAATTGACAGAAAAGTGGTATGTTTAAAAGTAAGGTGAATTGAAAAAAGAATTACTAGGAGCCAGTGTTTTTATATCCAGGCTTTGGAACTATTGGATCCCACAGTTTGGATGTATTACTGAAACAAATGCATCAACCAGGATGTTTAGAAGGTGAATAAGATGAGTGGCAACCCCACTGAAGATTTCCCAGATTAAGAAAGTTGTACTTTACTCAAAGCTGCGCCTTACTTGGAAAAACCATAATCAGATTTTGGAAATCTTAGCATGGCTAAATGGAACAGGCTCCACAGATTCCTGTAAAGTATTTTCACAGGTCTGTATGACATGCAACCCATTAAACCGAATACAGCTTTAACAGTCATATATGGCAGCCAGTCAACTGTTTGACCACTTCTTTTATTTTGCCACCAAAAGCTGTCAGGAAATATAGATGGTTTATTGGTCTCAAAATTTGGGCTGTAAGTCAACCTATTCAAGAATTAGAACAAGCATGGAAAAAATATGATGCTAGGGCTGCATGTACATATACACACTTACTTTTCTTTTTACTTACTTACTTAGGTGATCCCTCTTAGCTCGAGGATGATGGTCCTCCAAGTGAAGTGTCTTGGTGGTTGGTTCATAGGTGGCTGTGGAGCCCTATTCTTGATCGGCATGTTCTCCCGCAGTGAGAACATCAGTTTCCAATTGAAAGGTGGTCCTGGTCAGGGTTGGCTTGATGCTCCTTCTTGCTTTTGCCCTCCATTCATTCTTCTTTGAATTCTGCAGCACTGCTGGTCACAGCTGATCTCCAATTATAGTGCTCAACACACACACACACCTTATATCTGTTTTTATAATCCATGACTCTTCTAGGATCCTTGGACTACTCACCCCTCCACAAATGGCAATTCTCATTTTAAATATGTTGACCCCCCCCCCAATACTGTTTGACATAAAAATAACAATGAAGCAGATGTAGAATTTTTGGCAGTTTTGGTTCACATTCTATATTTTGGCCATCTGTGTAGGCACAAAATTGGTTCTTGGATTCATCATAGTTGCTCATCCCAGTTAACAGACATGTTTTTTGGGTGTAATCTGTGCTGAATGGGATCTCACTCCTTCTGAAGGTGTAGGTTTGCAGTTTGGGAGTCTTACTGGATTCAGCGCTGACCCTCGAAGTCCAGGTGTTGGTAATGGCCAGGAGGGCCTTCACACAGTTAAAACTTGTGCACCAGCTGCACCCATACCTTGAAAAGCTCAATCTGGCCATGGTGGTACATGCCTTAGTCACATCCAGACTAGATTACTCTAATACACTCTATGTGGGGCTGCCCCAGAAGAGCGTTGAGAAACTTCACCTGGTAAAAAGGTAAGCGACTAGATTGCTTATGAGGGCAGCTACATTGGCTTCCAGGTTGTTTCAAGGTGCTGGCTTTAGCCTATAAAACCCTAAATGGTTTGGGCCCAGCCTACATGAGGGACCACAACTCTTCCTATGAGCCCTGAGATTATCAGAAGAGGCCCATCTCTCGGTCCCATAATTGACACAAGTGAGGTTAATGGGAACGAAAGAGAGGGCCTTTTCAGTGGTAGCCCTGTGGAACCCCTTGCCTAAAGAGGTGTGAATGGCGCCCTCTTTGCTGGCATTTCATGCACAAATTAAAACCTTTTTGTGGAACCAGGCCTTTCCTGAAGAGCAATTAATAGGCAATGATAAGACAGTTACTGGTAATGTACACTTTAGAATGCTATTTTGGACCTGGTAATGCTTTTACATGGCCTAAAGGAAATGGAGTTTTTAGGATCCTAGCATAATTGTTTTAATGGAAAATCTCAGTGGCCTGAGGGTCAGGGAATTTTTAATGATATAATGTCTTAATTTATTAATTTGTTATATATCATTTATGTTGTGTGTAATCTGTTTATTTGGTTTTGTTGAATTTTTATGTTATTTTTGCCACTTTTAACAATTGTACGCTGCTCTGAATCCCACCCATGGGAGAAAAATGGGATAAAAATTATTATTATTATTAATCATCATAATAATAATAAAGGATATGAGGATTTAAAGATCGAACTGTGTAATGATTCCTACTTCGGTCGAAAGAGAAGCCTGGAATAGCAGTAGGCAGGACTCCATTTTGGGAGTGTCAGCAAAGGAAGCAGACATCTTGGGAGTGTAAAAGGAGAAGAGGGGAAGAGCTGAAGCTCTATTTTTATTGGTTAGGACAGATGGGAGGAGTTTAGCCCTGAGAGGGAAAAGTGTGAGCTTGAGAAAGAGGGGAGATTGATTTTTGGATTTGAAGAAGAAGGATTGATTTTGGGAACAGAGGAGAAGAGAGGTATTTTTGAGAGCTTAGATTTTTTCAGTCAGAGAGAGCTTAGATTTTTTCGGTCAGAGAGCATTTGTGACAGTCAAGGCTGCATTATTGGCCAGGGCGGTCAAAGTAGTCGCCTGGGTGCTTGTGTGGGTTTTTACACAAGTGGTTCGCTCTCTGGGTTAGAGTAGATTAGCTTATAGAGGACTCTGCTTAGAGTGTAGCTAATTGCTCTGGGGACAACCAGTTTAGGTTAGTCTGGGGAACTCACTGCTACTGTGTTGTTGTAGAGTGAGGAGTTTTACTCGTATGTAAGTCAAAGAACTTGTTTAAAGCAACCATCAAGATTATTATGCCTCAGTAACCATTCAAGCTTGTGTGCCTCATTAAAGAAGATAGTTGTTTGTTCAATTTTATCAATAAACATTTTCTCTAGTTCAACTTTTAAAGAAGCCTCAGTAGTTATTCATTCCTATAAGAATATTTCCATCTGTTTTAACATCTTTACATCACAGTCATCTCAGGGAGCTATGGGAGAGCTGTTGGGCAGGAAGAAGTTTACCTCAGGAAAACATCTGTAATATCCTAAAGTAATTTAGGTGGTGGCAGTGAATTTACCAAAGTACATACACGTTACCTCATGTACATATAAACGCTCCGTGCCAAGAATCATATTCCATCATATTGGTGTCCAGCTGTGAGATTAGTAATTAGGATCCTTTAAACTGATGATCAGCGGCGTGATTTATTCTGAGTTATAATACCCTGATTATTTTATAAACTGCAAATACTGTGACACAAGCCAGTCAAGGTGGTCCCAGTGGTGATCAGCACACTGGGTGCAGTGCTTTGGCCTGCATTTAAACACAATTGGCGCTGACAAAATTACCATCTGCCGGCTGCAGAAGGTCACCTTACTGGGATCTGCACGCATTATTCACTGATACATCACACAGTCCCAGATACCTGGGAAGTGTCTGACGTGTGATCCAATACAATAGCCAGCAGAGTGATCTTGTCTGCTGTGGACTCATCTTGTTGTGCTTCTAATAATAATAATAATAATAATAATAATAATAATAATAATAACTCAATGAGAATTGAAGTAATAGAAAGGTCTTCTTACTGGTCTTCTAGCAAATGAAATTGTTTATTCACAACAAATCATTTGCCTCGTCTCCATGTCACCATTTCCATACATGGACATTTGACATGTCATTCATTACAGGTATGGCATTGACTCGTTGGCATGTTTCCTTCCTGATAAGGCAGCACAATTAACTCTTAAAACAAACCCTGAAATCCTATAGCCAGCATGTATTTCAAACAAGCACGAGGCAAACTCTGGGCTGTTGGTAGAAAAACAAAGTTGAAATCCAATTCCTGTAGTAAAACAATCTAAGGGTCCAAGATCACATGGTTTGTTTAGCAATTACTAAAGCAACAGGGGCATCACCTGTGATAAACCCGAGTTCCTTAAATTCCTGTCTATGGTAACATCCAACAGCAGCCACCACAAGTGTGGCAATCTTGTTTCTATTGATATTGCCTTATACTGACTCAAACTGTTGCTTCACTTAACTTGGAATTATCTATTCTGAATTGCAATGACTCTCTACATTTTGAAGAGCATTTAACCCAATATAGGTTCTAGCACTGTGTTTCAACACTTCTTTTTCTTTGACTGCATTTTGGCTAATCTTCCTGCCTTCTTACTTTTGTTATGAACCTGCACATGTATCCTTCGGGCTTTCTACACTTCCAAAAAGCCTTTTTGCTTTCTGCTGCCCTTTCCCAACATGCTGACTTCATGCACTTGACCATGTTTGACATGGTGCATGTGCAAGTGAACGTCCTCCTAAAGAGATTCAGCATTCCTTAGTTATTCTGCTTGTATGTCAGAACCCTATTTTCCTAATAATGAACTGATCCATACTGACCTGGCTGAGTGTGCAACCACATTCTTTGTCTGTACAAAGAAAAAAACCTTTTAGTTAGCTGAACCCTTGCTGTGGTTACATTAACTCCTCAAACAGATGTCAAAATTGCTAAGCTTTGGATGGTCTGTCCAGATGCCGTTCAACCATAACTACCATCCAAAAGCTAGTATTCTTTACTGAGCCATTTTGGTTTGGAAATGCGGCTGGAAATGTTGTTGGATCAGATATTCTTATGATGTTTACAGTGGTCTCGTCTTTCTGCCAGCTCCAGAAGACCGTGAGAACAGGCTGTTGCATAGTTTCCTGAATCATTCCTTCAGTTACTGAATTCCCCCCACCTCAATTCTCTCTTTCTCTTTCCCTCATTCTCTCTCTTTATATATTTATCTTCAAAGCCCTTCTCTAATAATTACACAGCAGAGATAAACCACAATCTCATATGCACTGAGTTATGCATAAGATGAACTCCTGAAAGATCTGGAAACCACTTCCTTCCCCCCTCCTTTTGCGAGGCTTAAATCCAAAAGAGATTCATTTCAAAGTCAGCTTCAATCACAATTTTATTGACTTAGAAATGAAGCTGAGGCTAATTCAACCACTACAGAAAGTTTTTTTCCTTTCCTGAAGTCATACATATATGATTCCAAAAGAATATGTATGTGTATGTTTTTTGTCTTTTCTTTCTGGTGTTTGCGTTATTATTCCATGGAGGAGGGAGCATGATACAATATCAGGTTTCAAACCACAACCACAACCCTCAAAACACTTATCCTGCAGTAAGACTTTCAAAACGAATGTGCCTACATGAAAACAGCTGGTTTAGACATTACAGAGTAAATCACATATGGTTTTTTATACATGAAAACTTCACAAGAAAGGGGGAAGGAAAGAAAGAGACAGACCTGGAAACCAGAGGTCTTTGTCTTGCCCTTGAATTTGGCAATTATATGCCCTGACCGCTAATAAGATTCTGGTTGGAAAAGGATTTATGAATGCATCAGAGAGGAAAGATCTATCCAAGTACAGATATGTGAAGCACACCCAAGGAGAAGAAAAATCATATTTCAAACAAATGGGATGAAACTGGAAGAAGGAAAATAACTTTGAGGAGACCTCACTGGCAAAAATAAACTTCATTCCAGAATCTGAAGCCAGTTACATTGATTGACTATTTGTTTGTTGAGAGCTGGGATGAGGTGTCAGAGCACAAATGCTTCTAGACATGACTTTAACTGGCACCTCCTTATAGGTCTCAAATTACCCCCAAGAGATTGGTACTTAATGAATAAACTGTGAACTGAAATATATGATAACTAGCTGGCATAACTTGTACAGCTGCTAGTGCCTTGTGGTGACCAGTCACATTTAGCTGATTTCTTAGCTCAGAAGGCATGTTTATGTTATGAAGGAGCCAGTTTCTTCAATTGAGGTGGGGGCAGTGGGGTTGGAGAAAGAGAAAGGAAACACCTAGGTGCTATATTTGAAAGGGTTTAAAAAAAAATACTAGAGCTCCAGAATTTCCCATCCAATAAGGCTAGTAGCCAAATGGCTTGAGGGTATCCGGGAAATGTAGTCTAACAAAGTAACTTTTCCATGCTCAGTATATGTAGGTGTGCCAGCACTAAAGCCTAGAAAACTGGAATACTATGTATATATTTTGGTCAACTGGAAAATTTGAGGAGCTATAATCTTTAAAAACGAACTTTTCAAGTTCTGATCTATGACATTTTATTTTCACCCTCTTCTCACTCTCAGAACTGGCTTGTTTTCATATTGTGACTACTGGGGATATTCCCATGTTCCCCTGGGGGAAGACTTATCTAAGCCCTCCACCTTGCGATTTATCCATCAGCTATGATCTGTCAGCTTTCTACTGGATGATGCCCAATCTTGTTCTTCAAAGAAAGCTGTTCAAGCTTGCTCAAACTCTTCTGAATGAATTGGATTTGCACCCTTTTCTGTCAATGGCAGTGGAAAACTAACTTAACACTTTATCTGGCATTATTACATTAAGCAGCACTGAAGGCTTTTCAAGGCGGTAAGAACAATTTCACTTTAATGATAGTTTTCTTTTTGGAAAGTACATCAAGAGAAGAAAGCCTAATTTCTTCTGTTGATTTCCTTTCAACAGAAGAAAGAAAATGTTGCAAATGAAAAATTCATTTTAGAGGTTGCTGATTCAGTCCTGACTTAGATATATCTCTTTCCCACCCTCTTCTCAAGCCAGTCTTTCCCACTTTTCCTTATTCATTTACACAGCATTTTCCCCAAAATGTACAGTCAAAATAAATTATGGTGATTATTGGAAGGATACATAAGCACATTTACATTGATGAATATTAGAATCATGATTTAATAAGAGCTGGACAGTCTTATCTTAAATTACAGTTTTATGTACATATTGAAAAACATTTGACCTACTGATGCCTCAATTAATGTAATATTATTTTTTGTAATGTATCTATTTTTATTTTGAAATTTACCAGTAGCTGCTGCATTTCCTACTCTCGGCTTATACTCAAGTCAATAAGTTTGCCCAGTTTTTTTGCGGTAAAATTAAGTGCCTTGGCTTATATTCAGGTTGGCTTATACTCAAGTAAATACAGTGTGTATATGTGTGTGTGTGTATGTAGATAGATAGATAGATAGATAGATAGATAGATAGATATTATGTCAGAGAATACAAAAGGTAATTGTTCTCTTTTGGAAGGAGGAGATAGACTTTCATTGATGCTCTGTCTTTTCCAGTAAGTTCAGACTGAAAAACATGGTTCTTCTTCAGACTTTATCAGCTTCTGTGAGGTTTCTCTAGCTGAAAGAGAGTGACGCATGCAAAGTCACATACTTTTATGGCTCAATGAGGATTTGAACCTGACTCTCTCATGTTCCAGGCACACACTCTTAACCAATATACCACACTTTCCAAAAATCGTTGAATCCTTTTATACCACCTTTCTCGATCACACCCACCACAGGTGAGCAGGCCAAGAAATTTTTATGAGCAATTATTTTCAATGATGTGAAAATATGGATCTATTTATTTGTTAAAATATATGTTTTGGAATATTTTGAAACTACATACCATCCTACAAGTTTACAGTTGTAAACTAATCTGAATATTTAAAATTATTTTAGAAGTTTGTTTGTAAATACACACAAACACACTACATACGTATACATATATATTCACAACTTGGACCCCATCATCCTGGACAGGGGCTGGATGGGAGCTGGACAGAAACCTGGTAGGAAGTAGTAGGAAAATAACCCATTTCCTTCTAGGTTTCTACTCTGTCTTGAAGAGCACTCAAGAACAAAGACCTTCAGGATGGGCCTTGGTGATGTTACAAGTTTGACGTTCTAAGAAGCAATCCTTTGCCATTAAGTGGGATAGCTTAAGTATCAACCATGGCTTCTCAGAGTCTGCCATTCAAGCCAAAAACAATAAGTATAACAAATGAGAAAATGCATTAACACACATTTTAAAAGAGTTCTCCCATCCTATGATTCCTTCCCATTGCATGTGGAATGGAAAAGAGGGTCCAGGCCCTGAGATCTGGCAACTGATGGTGCAGCTACACTATAAAATTAATACAGATGTGGAGATGCAGTTTGCTGAGGTGTCAGCACTATCTAGCTGAGATTAATCATGTTCTAAAATGAAAATTCTTGATTCCATAGCATTTAGCCATGGCAATTCAAGTGGTGTCAAACTGCATTAATTTTACAGTATAGATGCACCCTAAGTGATGTATACAAATAGCTGCTACATATGTGCTTCTCCAGCCATATCCATAGTTATGACTGGGCATACATAACCCTTTTTTAAAAGCTGGATAGAATCAAGAATCTGCATTTAGTTCTTTTCTGTGAATCAACAGCAATTCAATGGGTTTCCCAGATTTCCATTTTTTTAAAAAAGATGACAGAGAAGTCTCCAGTTTTCTGTCTCCATGCTCTTCTAAATCGGGAATAACATTTAGGCAATACTCCAATATAGAACCTCAGTGAGAAATCTATCTACATTATGTATCCCAAAAGATGAATTTGGAGCTGCAAATCAAGGGAAATTTATAGGGGGGGGGGGGGACCTAGTTTTAAGGACAAGGGTTACCAAAAAAAAGTCCTACATTTGAAGCAATGCTATGCAAACTATTCTGTGCTCCAAGTATAGCAAATGTCTTGCAATATGCACTCCTTCTGGGGCAGGTTTTGTTCTGGACTTGATCCCATCTTCTGTTTTTGAGTAGAAGAGGTGGTAGCTCTTCTACTCATTCAGACTGAGTCCTAAGATTCAGTGGCTTAGTAGGAATACATTGAGGGGTTTAACTTGATCTTCTCCCACTTGATTTTGCAAAGATTTTCTCTCCATGTGGAGAGATTTTGCAAAGATTTTCTCTCCATGTGAAGAGAGAGAGAGAGAGATGTGGAGAAAGAGTAGAGAAAAGAAGATATTGGAAGGAGAGCTTTTATTCTAAACATGCAAACTTACATTAACATATTGGGATCTTTTAAGCATTGCATAGAAGAAGTTTTAATGTTCAAGAAGTAGTTTTAAATTTCAAGCAAAATTAGAAAGAAAACAAGCAATAATACATCCAGCTAAATATGATATTATGGTGCCTGGATGCTTGTGGGAAACTAGAGATTAATCTACACTGACCATTTAGATCAGCCTGTATGTGGACCAACCTCATGGTAGCTAAATGTCACATAAGGTTGATCTGGGTTAACCTGGAGCATGACTGTCTTAACAGGTGGTCTTGCCCCAGGTTAAGGTAAGTTGGAGGAACGCCTGAATCATAACCAGAGCTATCTTGTTCTCAGCACTCTGTCAGACATCATAAAGACTACAGCACCTATGTACTGATGAAGACAGTAACATAACCTTAACATAACCACCAGGGAGCTGGTGTGTCACAGTTGGTGGGGTAACCATTAGAGTGTCTGTCCAATGGTGCTGAACAATGTTGAGCATGGCTGGGCAGTAGGGACTCAATCCCATCTCCAAGGCAGTTGAGGGACCAAATCAAACAGGACCATATCATCTACTATAACAATTATGTCTCCATCCTATGTAATCTTGCAGTTATTAATTTGATGAAGTAACTGGATTTCATTGCTAGAGATCTGTTCTCGATTTTTTAAAATCTTCACTTCTTTTTCTTTTGTCAGCTTTGAAACCATTGTTTAAGGCCATATTGGTGCTCTGTACCAGAAATTTCTCATGGAAGAACATGGAAGAACAAATCCCAGGTTTTCATAGAAGGTGAAGTGGTATCAAAGAGATGTAACTGTGCAGTACAAATTCATATTAAATGTTGTTCCACAATAGACTTATATAGAAAAAGATAGTATGATATCGGCATTTTTATTTTTCCATCTCTTTTCTAATGATCTCCAAATATAATTGCCTTTTCTGCAGTAGTCACACACACAAGATACTTTTTCACTGAGCATTTTCCCAAGGGTATTTTCACTTTTATAATTCGCCCTCAGTCATGAGAGATCAGGGCAGCTGTGTCTCCAAAGTCCTTTTCTTGATCAGTCTCTTGTGTATGAAAGAGCTACTTATTATACAGGAATAAACAAACAAAGTATTTTCTGCTTGGAAAGACAACTTGGGACCCACCCAGACAGACCCAAAGCAAGAGACCTGTCTTGGTTTTACTGGAGGGGTCCAAATGACCCCTCTGGTAAAAAATGAATTACTGTGGTGGAAATTGAGGTTTCCATGGTTCGTTCCACATTAATTAAACACCTCATTAGATCTGGCTCTTTCGTAAAGATCCAGGTCTAATGAGGTGCTGGGCCTGTGAGATCTCACTACCAGGATTGCTACCTCAGTCATGGGGGTGAGTCCCCACAGCCATCTCGATTCTTCAGGCTTTAAAAAGCCCGGAAATGCAGGATAGCACTGACCCCCTCCCCCCAGCCCCCAATTTACCCCTTAAAACTTACTTAAAATCTTCCCTGGATGCCATAGAGTCTCTCCTTGTGTCCTCGTGGTGCAAGAAAATGATGCCTGAGGAGATGAGAGGGGTAAGGTGGAAAATCCTCCAGGGCCCTCACCACTGGCTCCTCAGACATCATTTTCTCATGCCACGAAGATGCAAGGAGAGGCATTTATCAGGGCTAGTGACATTTTCAGTAAGTTTTAGGGGGTAAATTGGGAGTCTCAGGGTGGCTTCATGCTATCCCGATTAGCAAGGTTCCTTATCTCCTTAGGGGGGAGAAGGGTGGGGTAGAAATGAAATGAAATAAATAAAATTGTCTAAATATATTTAAACCAAAATTGGGGTATTTCCCCTCATCAATAGCAACCTGGCCTCCATCTGGTCTCCTCCTCCTTCTCATGAAAGCTGGAAGTTCAAGGACAGTAGATCAATAGACATTCAGCCCCTCACATTTTTAGGGTTTCATGGGGGTTGTGGAACCCCCATGAAATTGGAAAAACCTTGAATTCAATTTTTTTTTACTTGAGAGCATATTTCTCTAGAAATCTCTAGATCTTCCAAAATGCACTGGAAGACCTGGTGTACTCTACAGAAATCTCTAGTCCTCCAGTGAAAGTTGACCATAGATTTGAATTGGAGGGTCTACAAATTCCTAGAAAGAACATTTCAATCAATTCCATGAGTAATCGATTCTGCAAAAATTCATAAATATGAAGAGTCAGCTGTAACTGCTTCAGCTTTATTCCTGTTCACTTCTCCAAACTAGCAATGTCTACCACTTGGATCTATCATCTCATCCACACTCGGTTGCATTGTCCTCAAATCTTCTTCCCTTCCATTTCCATTATACTAGTTTGTCTTATTTGCCAAATACTGATTTCTCCACCCTTCCTCCTTTTTCCCTATCTACTGCAGAGGTGGACAAAGTACAATATAGGTGCTGCACGTGCCCACTCTTTTGTCTGCAATTAGTTTCAGTGCTCTCCAGTTCTAAATTGGGTCTCTAATAGACTTGTTCTTTCTTACCTTGTGTTCTTTGTATGGTGGGAAGGCAATTATCTATTTCTAATCACAGTGATTTCAATGTACCATAGGAAATTCAATTTATAGACTAGGTGAATTGACCTAATTCATTTAAATGGGTATAAATTAGATTTAATCAAAATGTTCTGTCTACATAGGTTTGTGTGTACCTTGAAAGTCAATTCTGACTTTGTGTGCTTTGGCTGATGGATGTTAATGTTATTGAAGAAGAGGTTTGTCTCTCAGTATATCTTGCATTTGTAGTTAATATATCCCACAAAGTTGTTCCACACTAGAAAACAAAGTACAATATAGTAATAAAAATTGTTGATTTTTTGTTTCTTGTCTTTTATCAGAGAAAGAGAACAAGCTCAGCTGGAGTGGCCCACCTCACCTCCTTCATGTCACCACCACTCCTAACCTAGAGCTCCATCCAAGCTCTTGGCCATTGTAGACACCAGTGTTAATTGGGCGCCTCATGACCAGCAAGAAGAAGGGAGAATGATAAGTGCAAAAAAGAGTGATGATTTGGTGTGATCTGAAAAGCAGATCACACCAAACAGGCCGGTAATACTCCCTAAAAGCCATTGTGTATCATGGGGATAACTAGCAATCTATTCAGGATGAGTCCAAGTATTTTGTCATTGTAATAGCCCATAAGTTTCATCTTGAAGAAAGCAAAAAAAAAAAAGAAAGAAAAAAAAGCTTTAACAATTTTATTCCTACTGTGAGAAAATCTTGGACAATCTTAGAAAATCTTGGAAATGTTTCATTCAGGTCATATTCACTGTAAAATTTGCACATGTTTTTTTGTGTGTGCAGAAAATAGCATTTCTATATAGAAACATTATTTCCTGGGTAGAAAAGGTTGATTTCGGTACAAAGCAACCACATATGCATTTTGTATAGCAAACACCTTCAATTGCAGCACTTTCACTACAAGAAATAACATGTTATATGCAGGTAATAATATTTCTACCATAGAAATATCATGTTATGTTCAGAAAATACAATTTTCTATCCAAAGCAACCACTTAGGATTTTTGCACAGAACAAGTCGCAACCTGTGAAGATTCTAATCAGTCCTGGATTATTCTTGTCACGGTTTCTTAATACTAAAAAATACATTTTTCACTCATTTTCCAAATTCTTTTAATTCTTGATTCCGGCCTGAAACATACATTTTTGCAAGCTCTAGTGTTATGCATATATATTATTAACAGAATCAAATTGTAGGAAATACATCTTCTTCATAAACATGTGGTAGATGCCTATGTACTCCCCCCCCCCAAAAAAAAATACCAGTAAAAATATAAACAAATGCAGTTATTTTGCACCACACTTCAAACGTGAGGATGGTTGTTGGGTGTTTTTTTGTTTTGCTTTTGTTTTTTGGTCTTACATTTTTCTGTGTACTATATCTTATGGTTTTGCCATACGACATCCATCTTCCAGGTTAATTCAACTAATGCACACATGTCTGTTTTACAATAAAAGTTTTATAGAGAGGCTTTTAATGTGTTCATGAATTCTTAGAATATCTAATTACATAGCACAGAAAGAAAGGAGGCAGGAAGGGGAGTCATTAAAAAGAATATATCTGAAACACTGAAGGGCTGATTCTCCAAGCACCTCTACTCTTATTAAACATTTACTGCCAGGAGCCCTTTCTGAGGGCAGAATATGTGCTAAACATATTTTTAAAACCTTCTGAACACCAGGCCTGTAATTTTACCTCTGGCCATGGTATTTCCCAGCATTCTGTAACTCTATCCACAGCTAAGACCAGGAAATAGGATGGTGGGAAAGGACAACTTCTTCCACTGACAGTTTTTTTTCAAGATTGCGAGAAATGCATTGCTGGAAGCATCACATGCTTAGACAAGTCTGTCCCTTAATTCAGAATTTCACAGATGGAATGCAAAAAAAGGCTGGAGGAAGATGAAAAAATGGCAGGAGCTTTGAGGACAGGTCAGAGATGTAGCTTTAGTTGGCTGGTAGAATCTGTTTTAATGCTATCCCAAATATAGAGCTAATGTGAAGTATTTCAACAGGTTATATTGGCTGTAGGAATAGAAATAATATTTTAAAATATTAATAAAACTGTCAAAAATTTGTAAGTGTTGAGAAACTCTGACAGGAGGGATCCTGGATTTGGTGGATTTGCATAAAGCATTTTCTGCACAAAAATAACATCTTTCCTCCTGCCTTTGTTTACCACTGATCAGTTAATTTACCACTAATCAGTTATGATGATGAATTTGTCACTTCATCATCATATCCATAAGTTTTGTGTTTCTATCACTATTCACACATATAGCCAACTCATAAAGATCTGATCCTAAACACGTCTTTCCATGCATCTGAGGAATTAGATTTAAGTCTACAAAACCTTATGCTACCACCTTCTTTCCCTCAGTTACTCTCAGAGGGCTGACAGGATGCCTTGGCATACTGATTCAGACTAATATGGCTGTGTCTTTGAATTCTTGAATGTGTTAGTTAGTGGCAAACCACAAATGGCTGACAACTTCAAAGGACACAGGAAGACAAACACCTTTTTTTGAAATGATCCAGAGACAACCATTTTTAGTCTTCTCATTATTTACTTATTTACTTAATAACTTTTCACTGCTTTTCAAGACATTGGCTTCGGTGTGGTAGAAATCAGCATCAAAACCCAGTAAACCTCAGCATTAAATTATAAAAGGCACCCTAAGATTAAAAGATTTTATAATAAACCCATTTTATCCGAACAGAATTTCAAATATTTAACAGCACAGAATGCCATAAAATTTCTTTAAAAGGATGTATTTAGAGAATTATTATATTATTGCATTCTTTCCAAAAAGGAGACATAGAAATATTGTTGCAAATATGAAAGTAATAAAAGGCTGAATGGAAATTGTTGCTGTTGTTAACAACAAGATGTAGTCAGTCTGTCTGCAAAAAAACAAAAAAACAAATAAAGAGGCATGGCAATATCAGAAGTAAAACAGACTTAAAAGCTGAAAACAGTACAGGAGAAAACAGAAGTGTCTTATAGCAGCAGGCAAGGAGTTTTGATCATGGGGATGCTGCTGAAAAATGAACCCAGCAGAGATTATTTGCAGAATTCAACTTTGCAGGCCTAGAAGCAAAGAAATGATCTGGAGAACAACTGGCTGAAGATTTCCATATCAAAACTAGGCATAAAAGCAGAAATATATGCATGTCCTAAGGTGTCACTCGCCAACTTTAAAAAAATGAAATCTTCACTGTGATGGCATGATGGGAATGAAAAGAAAACTATACGTGTCCAGCTATTTTTCCAGTGACCATCGGTATGCCCTATATGTACTTTAATTCCGCAAAATAAGACTCTGGAGACGAGACTAAATTTAACCAATTAAGTTTATTGAAACAAGATGAATCAAACAAGGTATTACAAAGGTGCAGTTTGATTATTGAATGATATAGAATTATAATAGTGAAGTACTGATATAAAGTTTAAACTCTGAGGTAAGTATAGATAACACTAGACTAAGAGGTATAATGATGGTATGTGCTCTGAGGTAAAGAACAAAACTATATTCTATGAGGTAAGTACTCTCTATGATGATACAGCTCTCATCTATGGGGCAAGTACATCTACATTCTTTGAAGCATGTACTGCTCTGATCTATGGCATGTACAACTTAAAGTCTTTGGGGCAAATACTGCTATTATCTATGACATATACATCAATGTTCTATGGCACGCATGAATCTATGTTCTTTGAGGCATGCACAGCTATAGTCTTTGGGGCAAATACATGCTTAGGATTGCCTGTTTCAGATCACTAAGCAAGACCAGACACTTTCTGGCTCTGCAAAGAAAGAATGGAGGGAAAAAGTCCTTCCACCAAGCTCTGATCCAGAAGGGCTGAACCACTAGCGCTCGGTCTCTAGGGGGATCCCAAGCTCCTCCCCCAAAACTCAGCAAATGGAACAGTCCACCTCCAAGAGAGCACACAGGGAAATGAACAGAGGAGTAAAAACTAGGCTGAGACTTCACATTCACTATGTTTTCACAAGTGCTCTCTCCCTCCCAACCAGGTTCCATGACTTCTGTGCTATACTGAAACTTTTCCTCAGTCCTCAGATTTCTAGCACGGAAGTAATCTGGAACTTCCACTGAGCATTTCAATAAGCGTTCCAGGAGAGATTGATTTTCAGTGTTTTTCTCTCTACAATGTTAGACATTTGGGGACTTAACAAAAAACATAATTGGGCAGGGAATACAGCTCTTATTTGGAGGAGGGGTCATTCCATAGGCTCCCTGTAGGATGACATGAGATGACATGACTCACTAGAAAATACAGTAATGCCTGACAAGATAGAAAGCAGCAGGAAAACAAAAAGTATGCATCCAGAGGTTGAGGGTTGCAGAACAGAATGAGGATCACCATAAGTCAAAATCAACTTGATCACAGTTAATTAAAGAAAGCTACATGCTTGCACAAATGTCTTCGTACTATGGAAAGTTTTTGAAAACATGTAACATGGACAATTTCCAACCTCACACTGAGCTTGCCTACTCCTGCTGCTTTTAAGGGTGAGACCCTAATCCATGAATCCAGGTGTGGGCACTGTTCCTCTAAAAGCTCTCTCTGACTCTCTCCTTCCTCATCTGCTGTTTCATATGTGTGTTTTATATAATGTTTTATGATGATATTAGCTATGTTGTGCCCCGCCTCAAGTCACAAGGAGAGGTGGGTAAGAAATAATAATAATAATAATAATAATAATAATAATAATAATAATAGGAAACAATAAACATTGACAAAATCATGATCTGTCAATTACAAAAGGCCACCTTACTTGGATCTGCATGCATCATTCGAAAATACATCACACAGTCCTAGACTCTTGGGAAGTGTTTGATTTGTGATTTTGTGATAAGAAATCCAGCATAGATATCTTGTATCTGTGTTTTTGTGTCAGTAAAATAATAGTAATTCAAATGAGTTGATTACACTATTACTGTAAAATGTATTATCTGATAAAAATATAGAATGCACTCAAAAGAGATGTAACATAATTTATTCTAGGGCAAAGCCCTGAAGTTTGAAAAGGCATTTAAGATAGCAAGCTGTGTAAAGTGATGTGTGTATATAAAGAAACATTGAAGGGAAAAAATCAAGATCTTTTTAAAATTTGAAGAAGTGTTTCTTCCTGTATACAAATACCTGTGCATTGGGATTTCCTGGCTCTCTTCTTTTTCCCACGATAGGAGCAATACTCTGTTGTGGCAGCAGAGTTGTGGAACAGCTTCTCATTAGAGATCCAATTATCATGAACAATACCTTCATGTCAGTGCTAAGTTAAGCTTTCAGAGTTTAGGGATCTAGACTTGGTGAGGCTGTGAACTTCACTTTCATTACATATTGTTTCAAATTCTAATTGATTATTTTATTTAATGTGACCTTAAAGTATTTAATTTTCCTGCTCTTTTATCTTTTGATCAAAAATACATTTATAAATAAATAAGCAAAAGTAGATGTTGTTGTTATTATTGTTATTAGAATCATAGAGTTGGAAGAGACCTCATGGGCCATCCAATCTGTGTTCTGTGCTATCAAATCATAGCCAGGTAATATCTACCCTATTGTGAACCTATCATGGGATTTTTTAAAGCAGAGAATGTGTGAGTTGCCCATAGTTATGCGGTGGATTTCCACATCCAAGCATGGACTAAGCCCAGGTATCCTAGTTTCCAACCCTCAAACAACTACCTCATGTTTACTCTCATATATGATAGAATAGTCCCCCAAAAAGCAGTGTGTCTGGTAAAGGGTTACTTTGCTTTTTACAGATGTAGGTTAAGACATTTACATCAGTGACATGAACTGGTAAGAAAAGCTAAAAGCCTATTCATCGTTCATGGAAGTCCCTGAATAGACTTAGAAGTGGAATGGGCAGATCAAAAGACAACCTGGCAAAATGGAACTACCTAAAATAATCCTCCACCTTTTGTGACTGTGAAGCAGAACAAACAACTCCACACCTGTATGCTTATCCACAATGCCCTGCCTCATGTACAGAGGAAGAATTGTTCAAAGCTACAGACAATGCAGTCACTGTTGTCCGGTTTTAGTCAAAAATTATTTATCCACTTGTGCTCCTTCTATTTTATCAGTTTTATACTTATTTATGCAATGCTTTTGACACAAAATAAATAAATCATTAATTGGTTAAATTTATAGAGGGAAAAGAAAAAAGAAACTTGACATTCTTTTAAAATCAAATCATAGCATTTCCGCAGAGCAAAGGAGCAAGATCTTTCCTTTCTATGATACAATAAGAGATACCACAATGTTATTTCACATTATAACAATCTATTGTCCAATGATTACTTACTACTAGCATATTATATAATTACACATTTACCCAAAGATAGATACCAGGGTAGGCTACTGAAATAAGCAGTTGCTTCAGAGTTATTGTTAACTTAAATAAAAACCTGCGATAGGTAACAATTATGTCCACATTCCATGCATCAGTTACTTGTTAGACTAGCTTATCTTCTGATTCCAGAATTGTAGCTTAATTTTGCATTATGTGAATGAAAAACTCAACCCACCCTACATTTTTTAAATAGGCATTCAACTAGGTATTCTATCAATTTAAGGAGCTTCACTGACTGCCGTTTATTTTCCGGTCCCAATTCAAGGTGTAGGTTATCACCTATAAAGCCCTATATGGTTTGGGACCCACCTACCTTCGTGACCATATCTCTCTCCTTGAACCAGCCCGAGATTTTCAATCTTCAGGGAAGCCCTCCTTTCGCCCCTGCCAATATCACAGGCACGACTTGTGGGTACTTGGAAGAGAGCCTTCTCCTCTGTGGCCCCCCAACGTTGGAACTCATTACCTGGAGAGATTAGGAAACCCCCCCACCTTAGAAACCTTCAAGAAGAACCTCAAAACCTGGCTTTTCCATTGTGCTTTCAGAGAGAAATCACACAACCATATACTATTGCTCCCCTCAAAGTATCCGTTCTTGGAACACTCATCCCCTGTTTATATGAATGCCCCTTTTTTTACAAGCCCACTCCTTTATGTGCTCTCCCTCATAAACAATCTGCTCCTACTTATCTCACCCTGAGTTTTTAGTGTTTTATTTTGCACATTCGGCCTACTCAGTGTCCTTGTAATTGTGGTTATTGTATTTTATATTTTGTATTGCTTACTGTATTTATATGTCTTTTGTTTTTTATTGTGTTGTTGTGTGTGTTTGTGTTTTATTTTATTGTAATTGTTGCTTGGGCTTGGGCTTATGTAAGCTGCCCTGAGACCCTGTTGGGGGAGATGGTGGCAGGTTATAAATAAAGATGATTATTATTATTATTATTATTACTACTACTACTACTACTACTACTACTACTAAGCATAGATAAAAAACCAAAACTATAAGCACTATCATGTCTGCTAAATTACTTTGATCTATTTAGGTAAATGCAAACTACAAATTGCTTTCAGATACTGAAGACTTTTGTTTCAGGGTAGCCTGATATAAGGAGTGTTGCTCTGCCTGCTAACAAATAGGGAGTAATATTTTTATTCAGAAGGATTTTTTCTGAGGATGGAGAAATATTGAACTCCAAACTCACTGCCTTCCTGAGTTCTGTGTATATATTTCTCTGCAGAAATATTGCTTGTCTGCCCAGAAAATACTGTTTCTAGCACTGAAAATACTATGTTCTGAGCAGAACATACACATTTCATGCAGAACAAGTTTGGAATTGTGAATTGGTTTTGAAAATAGTGAGAAGAAAATGGCTGAAAATACTTATCACTTCATTTGATTTAAAAAAGAGTGAAGAATTGCATCTTTAAGCATCCAACATCTTCATCCTGATATCTAAATTAGATAAAGTGCAATTTCCCCACTCTTTGGACAAAAACATTTGACTTTTCCCTGTCTTTGGAGAAGATCACAAAATCCATAAAGATGATAGAAACAAAAGAAGGCAATGGAGGTTGAAGGAAATGAAAGAGATGGTTTATGGGCCTGCTCATATCCTCACTGTGTGCTTTGTTTTAATGTTGACTCTCTGTCCAACTTCTGGCTTCTTTTACATAAATTTCAGCTGCTTCAAGGCTGGAGGGGGGAGAAATTAGTGTGGGAACAAATAAACTTTCTTTTACATAAATCAAGAACACACAGTAGAGGAATATTACATCCCCTTCCTGAGTTCCATATTGCAATATTATTTATGAAAACATTTTTGCAGGTATTCCAGACCATGCTGTGTATATATTCCCAGGAGAAGTGGAGGAAGAATGCCAAGAGCTGTGAGCCATAATACTCTTGGCAGTGGGCAGTAAACAACATCAGAATGGATCATGTCACTGAAACAACAAAAGGAGGCAGACCATCCTTATATTCGGAAAGTCTTCATATTTCTGGTAGGCTCCCTCCCTAAAAAGAAAAACTTCTTTCCCTTTGCCCCAGAATTGATGCCTGTGAACAGCCCTTGCCCTTTAAAGTCTTGTATGATACTTCTGATTCTCAGTTCCCTTCTTTAAAAGGAAGGCATGACATTAAAAAGACAATGAACACAAAGTCAATGATTCATTCTGTCCTTTTGTTCACTGTTTACCTTTATCTCTCATCTATAACATATGACAATAGAGTAGCATTTTTGCTACTCTAACCAGCATGCTGAAGAGGTCTGCAGATCCAAGTTTGGAATAAACTAGTTTACTTTTAATAAAATCGTTTCCCTCAATAACAAAGATTTTGTAACTTTATGAGGATTAATTGATCTCCTTTTGTGGTATAGACATAACATTTTAGTTATAGTATGCAAACAGAACTTCTAGAATCTTTAAAACTGAAATAATGAAGCTGGTTGCATAGACTTTCATAAGGCCATGTCTACACTCAACCCGAAGCTAGTGCTAGGATTCCAGACAATTTATAGCTACGCCTGGGGTAGATTGATCCTTTTTTGGCCTTACCCCAAGTTATGCAAAGTTGAGGAGAAGTCTGGTATTTCTCAGAAGTTCTGGAGTGGCCTCCACTTCTTTCACTGTGTAGATAGCTGGATATGATCCAATTTGGACTAATGAAATATCCACATTGTAGAAGTCTCACCATCTTGCTTTCCATGTGATCAATACAGTGGGAGAAAATTACCCCTCCTTGTTGATACATATCTAGGTACCCATTACTGACTTCAACTGACTGCACACTGGGAACGTTTTCCACAACACTTTGATGGGGAAGTAGTGGCAGTGATGATGAAAACAAAGGATGGTAGTGGGACTGATATGGTCCTGGGTCACTAGGCCTGTGTGGACAGTGCAGCATTGTATAGGTCAATTCAAGAACAGTCTGGAGCATAATGCTATAGACTGGATACAGATAAAGTGACCAGTGCAGACACAGCCAATGTCTATTGCCTCAAATGCATGGAGTGAAATACCTAAGAAGAGGTCTTTATAATGTATATGTGATTTGTCACAGGAATGCAAAACTTGTGGGAATGGTAATGAAGTGATATGTTCAGTGTTTGCTATGGCTGTAGGAGTACAAAAACAGGAGAAAATATTTTGTCTAAAGCCAAGGTGAGTAGATAACCATATGAATAGTGGAAGGAGATGTTGGAATATAGTATAATGATGGCCTCGAACTAGAAATATGATGTGATAAACTTCCCAAACATATAGGTAACTACTCACCTTGTCTCTATGCAACATCTTTCTTCTTGCCTTTGTCACCCAACAACGATTGTTACAATTGAACTTGTATGTTTTAATTATCGTATATTATATTCTTTTTATTTGTAAGCAGCATAAAGACCTGGTTTTGTCAGTTAGCTTCACTTAGAATCATAGAATCATAGAATCAAAGAGTTGGAAGAGACCTCATGGGCCATCCAGTCCAACCCCCTGCCAAGAAGCAGGAATATTGCATTCAAATCACCCCTGACAGATGGCCATCCAGCCTCTGCTTAAAAGCTTCCAAAGAAGGAGCCTCCACCACACTCCGGGGCAGAGAGTTCCACTGCTGAACGGCTCTCACAGTCAGGAAGTTCTTCCTAATGTTAAGATGGAATCTCCTCTCTTGTAGTTTGAAGCCATTGTTCCGCGTCCTAGTCTCCAAGGAAGCAGAAAACAAGCTTGCTCCCTCCTCCCTGTGGCTTCCTCTCACATATTTATACATGGCTATCATATCTCCTCTCAGCTTTCTCTTCTTCAGGCTAAACATGCCCAGTTCCCTAAGCCGCTCCTCATAGGGCTTGTTCTCCAGACCCTTGATCATTTTAGTCGCCCTCCTCTGGACACATTCCAGCTTGTCAATAGCTCTCTTGAATTGTGGTGCCCAGAATTGGACACAATATTCCAGATGTGGTCTAACCAAAGCAGAATAGAGGGGTAGCATTACTTCCTTAGATCTAGACACTATGCTCCTATTGATGCAGGCCAAAATCCCATTGGCTTTTTTTGCCGCCACATCACATTGTTGGCTCATGTTTAACTTGTTGTCCACGAGGACTCCAAGATCTTTTTCACACGTACTGCTCTCGAGCCAGGCGTCCCCCATTCTGTATCTTTGCATTTCATTTTTTCTGCCAAAGTGGAGTATCTTGCATTTGTCACTGTTGAACTTCATTTTGTTAGTTTTGGCCCATCTCTCTAATCTGTCAAGATCGTTTTGAATTCTATCTGACTTAATATCTGACTTAAGTGTCAGATATTGTGGTGGCCCTAATCCAAGCATGTCAGACCAGGATTCAGATCCTCACTCAGTCATGGAAACTCACTGGATGATCTTGTTCAAGTCACATTCTCTCCGCCTGAAAGGAAGGCAAAAAAATCACCCATATTTTCTAAAAATAATCTTCCTTCAAAAAAAATTACATGATAGGTTTGTGTACCTAGGGCCATAAGTCAGAAATGACTTGATGGTACACTCCAAGCATAGCTAGAATTGGATCCAGTCACATCTCCTTGATTTTTCACAACAAAAGAGCATGTGTTTGCCATTTGACATTGGTGAATATATACATTTCTATTCTATGAAGATTTGCCCATCATTGACGCCACTAACATAAATGTATTTCCCATTGTCTTGATTTGTGGATCGGGTGGATATTTTAGCTATTGTTATCACTCACTGTTTGATGTTGTGGTGTTATTTGTAGAAGAAATGAAATATGGTTATATCTAGCAAAATAATTGTATAGTAGAAAATGTTCTTGGCAAACCCATATTAATCTAAGATGAGCACATAAGCAAGCACTTATTGAATCACTGTTTTCTGTTTATTTTTCTATTGACAAGCCAAGGAGTATAATGGTCTATTCTCAAACTCAACCTTTTCCTCTAGACAATTAGTTATTATTATTACTATTTTGAATAAAAGAGTCAGAGACAGATTATTCTTTTCTTTTATGTCTCTTCCCAGGATTCCTGACCAACCATTTGCTTAAATGATATTTCCACCACTCTACAGATGTTATTTATTCACTTTTCACTAATGTTCAAATTCATAATGCCTCAACCATTTGTAAAGCACACAAAGTATTTCCTTATGCTAGATTGAACCTTGGGCTTTTATTCCCATGTGAATATCAAGACAAAATTTACCAGATGGAAAAGGAATTGCACAGTATGATCTATTATTTACAACACATTAATTGTGTGGAACAATAAAGTACAAATAACATTTATTTGGCATCTTCTTAGGTCTTATCTAATATCCATTGTCACCAGTAATTCTTTTCTCCTTTTTTACATTCAGCAAAGTGTGGCCTATGAGTCAAATGCAGTCTCATAAGCGCTCCAAACCCCTTATGATCTTTACCCAACCAACCCCAGATTTGTCACCCCATGGAAAATTGTATTTCAGAAATTTTTGAGGAGCAATTTGCCATGCATATGTATTTTGGCCCTGTTAGGCCCTATCTGAGGTCAAAAGCATTTTGGGGAACTAGACATAACAAGAATATCACTTGCTATTTTTAAAGAATAAAGGGTGGGGGGTTTGGGGGGGGGGGTAAATTAAAGCAGGACTGGCTCCCTTCACATAAGAGAGATACAAATATAGAACCATATAAAGTGGCTTAAAGTGTCCAAAGGAATCCCCAACAATTGCCCCCTCTAGGTTGGTTATAGGTAAATATTCCCCTCTCCAAGGTCACTGTTCAGCCCTCACGCTATCTTAGCTACTTGGAAGGTGAACTGACTGTGCAGAGAATAGCTGAATCAAACAAGAATTTATTAACTGACAAGTATTTAAGACTTTATCTCCTCCTGAGTCTCACTACAAATTCCTTATGAGGAGAAGTAAAGTCTTTGAGAGATAGACACAGTTCTGGCTCAAGTGAGGCTCTTGAATCTTTATTTCTTCTTATTGTCTCTTTCTTGTATAGTGTTCAGCTGTCTCTAAGATGGTCTCGATATTTAATTCTGACTGGACTTGAATACAGCCCACACAGCTCTGACTGGACATGCTATTTTGTAGACCCTCCAGCCCTCCTCTCTCTTCACTTTCCAGTCACCTAAAGGCTGATTCTTCCAATAATAATAATAACAATACCAATAACCAGATGTGCCTTGCCTGAGGCTCTGCTTCGGAGGAGATTCTTAAAGAGGCAGGGTGACAGACACTTCAATTATTTATTTACTTCACTTGTATACTGCTTTTCTCACCCCAGCAGGGAACTCAAAGCAATTTTCAACATAATTATGACAAAATTTAATGCCTCACACACAGAAACCTAACATCATAATAATAACATACAATTGTTAATTAAATCATAAAAACAACATCATTTAACATTAAAGCATGTAATTAAAAACATATCAACACAAACATTAAAATCACTCAATCCAATAATCATAGTCCAAATGCAAAGCGTCTGTCTAGACCAGGGGTCCACAAACTTTTTAAACCGAGGGCCAGGTCACAGTCCCTCAAACTGTTGAAGGGCCGGATTATAATTTGGAAAAAAAAATGAATGAATTGCTATTCACACTGCACATATCTTATTTGTAGTGCAAAAAACACTTAAATGCAACACAATAATTAAAATGAAGAACAATTTTAACAAATATAAACCTATTAGTATTTCAATGGGAAGTGTGGGCCTGCTTTTGGCTGGGATTGTTGTTGTTGTGTGCTTTTAAGTCATTTCAGACTTAGGTTGACCCTGAGCAAGGGCCGGGTAAATGACCTTGGAAGGCCGTATCCGGCCCTCGGGCCTTTGTTTGAGGACCCCTGGTCTAGACTGACCCCCTAGAAACTGTACATAAAATATTAATTCCTCTAACTAAAAAGGGCTTAACTAGGGGTAAACAGTGAGGGGCTTTATGGGGCATGACAACCACTAATGTGAAGGAACATGAGGATGGGCATTTCTACTAATCACAAAGACAGTGATTTGTCCTTGTTCCAGTATGTAGAAAGATAGAGAGAAGCCATAAGGCTAAAGTTTTCCATTGCCATCAACTGGTCCTACAGCAGTAAATGTTATTTAGAAGAGCTTTTGTTTTGTTCACTTCCTGTTCCTTGTCATTTTAGATAGATTCAAACAAGTTGGGTAAATAGAATAATAGAATAATAGAGTTGGAAGGGACCACATGGGAGATCTAGTCCAACTTCATGCTATGCAGGAAAAGCACAATCAAAGCAGTCCCAACAGATGGCCATCCAGCCTCTGGTTAATAGCCTAGAAGGAATGAGCTTCCACCACACTCCAAAGCAGAGAGTTCCACTGATGAACAGTTCTTACAACCCGGAAGTTCTTTCTAATATCCAGGCAGAATTTCCTTTCCTGTAATTTGAACCCATTGCTCTGAGTACTAGTCCTAGGACAGCAGGCATCCTTTCACATATTTAATACATGGCTATCATGTCTCCTCTCAACATTATCTTCTGCAAGCTAAACATGCCCAGCTCCTTAAGACGCTCCTCATAGGGCTTGTTCTCCAGACCCTTTATCATTTTAGTCGCACTCCTCTGGACACATTCCAGCTTGTCTCCAGATCTTTGATCATTTTAGTTGCTGGAAAGTGTCCTCTGGGCATTTTCAGCTTGTCAATACCTCTTTTAAACTGTGGTGTCCAGAATTGGACACAGTATTCCAGGTGAGGCCTAACCAAAGCAGAATAGAGGGGCACCATGACATCCCTTGATCTAGATATTATACTCCTTTTGATGTAGCCCAAAATCCTATTGGCTTTTTAGTTGCTGCATCACACTGTTGGCTCATGTTCAACTTTTTGTCCACAAAGACTCCAAGATCTTTTTTACATGTTTTACATGTTTTCTGTTGTCTGTATCTTTAGATTTATTTTTTTTCTGTCAATGTATAGTATCTTACATTCGTCCATGTTGAAATTCATTTTGTTAGTTTTGGCCCAACTCTCCAGTCTGTTAACGTCATTTTGAGTTCTGATCTTTTCCTCTGGAGTATTAACTTGGTGTCATCTGAAAAATTGATAAGCATGCCTCCTAAACCATCTAAGTCATAAATAAAATTGATGAACACTACTGGGTCCAGTACCAAATCTTGTGGCACTCCACTAGTCACTTCTTTCCAGGATGCAGGGGAGCCATTAGTGAGAACCCTTTGTGCAAGAAAGTCATAGGGGACCTTGTCGAAGGTCTTACTGAAATCAAGATATGCTACATCCACAGCATTCCCTGAATCTATCAAGCTTGTAACTCTATCAAAAAAGGGATTAAATTATCTGGCATGACTTGTTTTTGATAAATCCACGTTGTAATCACAGTATCCCTTTCTAAGTAATTGCAGACTGCTTCCTTAATTATCTGCTCCAAGATCTTTCCTGGTATTGATGTCAGGCTCACTGGACAGTAATTGTTTGGGTCCTTTTTTCCCTTCTTGAAAATAGGGACATTTGCCTTCCTCCCGCCATCTGCTGAGATAACTCTTGTTCTCCAAGAATTCTCAAAAATTATTGCCAGGGATTCTGAAATTACTTCTACTAGATCCTTAGAGTTGCCAGGTATTCCTGGACTACTACTTTATCTATTTTGGGTTTCATTTCCCCTATTACCTTGTCCACTCCATATAGCTCAGGTAGAATACCAATTTCTTTTTGGGAGAAGACTGAGGCAAAGAAGGTGTTGAGCACCTCTGCCTTTTCCCTATCCAGTTAGCACTTCATCACCTTCTTCATGCAGAGGTCGTACCATTTCCTTTTTCTTTCTTTTTGTACTGACAAAACCAGAGAACCCCCTTTTATCTTTTTTAATCTCTCTGGCAAGTCTGAGCTCATTTTGCTCCTTGACCTTATGAACATTTTCCCTACATGTGTGAAAAAAGGACATATATATTTCCACTAGATAAAAGAAGGTTGAATTGAACCTAGATTTTTTTTATTAAAATGGCTGTATTACAACATACATGCCAACAGCTGGAAAACCTGTACTCAGCATTATAAGTCAAATGGGTTGAGTTGCAGTGAGAAGTTAGCAATTATTAGGTTGCGTCTGTGAAAATTACATGTCATGTAGAGTACAAGGTACAGTAAATCAGCAGTTTTTTGGCTGTTTAGCCTAAACCTGACCCTTGCTTAGTAAGTTCTCAGTTCCAGTTTTTCCTCCAAAATGACACTTAAACAAGCTATTATTTGCAAGGTTTGGTTATTATACAGGGTTTGGTGGCAAGCACTAAAAAAACCCCTGACATTAAGGATGTTCTTGGTGGAAATGGCTGTGTTATTATCTTAAATAAATGCCATGTATTTGTCTTGGAAGTAGCAGAATGCCCAGCAACCAGACATGACATGGTAGGAGAACGATTCCTAGCAACAAATCAAAAAATAAAGTGAGCAGAATAGTCATATTCTGTATTTTTGAGTATTCAGAGATGGGTTGTAAAAAAGAATATATATTCTTAAAAAATCTAAGAAAAATAGCATAATATTTTTACTAGAATGAGTATAGGCTGGATCCAAATGTAGGCATAGAGTAGACCTACTGAAACCAGTGTGACTTATCTCCCGCAATCATGTTAAAGTGGTAATTTTTAGGCAACACTTACCCAACGTAGATGGTAGCACAACAGAAGGGTCAACATTGTAGGCATTGTGAAACCAGGGTAGAGATGAATCACAATGAATGATATTTCCAGAGAAAACAGGAATCAGCAAAGTGTCCTTCTCTGCCCACCAAACTAGCAAATGATCTTGTATCCTGGAAGCTGGCATCTAAATATCTCCGCAACAGCTGCGTGGTTTCCTAGATTCTAGTATCATTTCATGTTGGGCATTAACCAGAGCTTACGAAAGTTGCATTTTTATACTATCTGGGTTGTTATTGTCCAAAAAGTTACCTTTTCCAAACTCTAATTTTAATCTTTCAAAACCAGAAGATGCAACACTCTCGTCACCACTGGAACAATGTAAGTGCTTCTATTAATAATGGAATACTTACTATTTAAAGCTTCTTTTATAATGGCATCATATATTAAAAGCAGAGGTAAGTAGCTGTGATCCTCCAGATATTTTGGCCTGCAATTCCCAGCAACCCTAGCTGCTCAAGATAATTTCAAGGTGGGATGTGTCCTCCAAAACATTTGGAGGGCCAGAGATGCTCCACCCCAATTGAAAGCAACCATTAATAGCTGAAAGAGTAATAGCACATTTTATTTGGAATATCACCACTTTAACTCCAGTCTCCAAGACATACTTTCAGTTGTATGCAATGTATATTTCTGGCTGATTTCAATGAACTAAGACTGAAAGTTAAAAACCATCTGTACCTTCTGTTTCCGCTTGAGACATTATTTATGTTTTTGGCTTTGTACTCTGAGCTAAATACAGAATGTGTAAAGACTGTTAATTAACCCTTGGAGAATTGCATTTCCCAACAGCATATGGAATGCAAAGATGTTTTTAATCAAGCAGTGCAACTCCCTGGGTTTATACAGGTCCAAATTGTCCTACTTAACAAACCCAAAGGGAATAGATTTTAAATATTTTCTTAACACAACCTATGTTGAAATAAAGTTACACCTAAACAAAAGCCACAAAATTCAAATTTGAACCTAATGAATCATTGTCAGCACAAAAGCTGGTGGCAGGATATTCAGTGATGTGAATGTATAAGTTCAGTGTTCATGCCCTTAGCCTGAACATTCTGTCTTTGTAGCAGAACTCATTCACTTGTGGTGGAAGTGAGGTCAAAGCCAATGTGCTTGGATCCAAAGCATCCTAATCAAATTCATTGGCTGCAATATATGCTCCAAATTTATTGGTACTCGTGCAATTAAATGTTTTAGGCAACAATTTAGACCACACATGCATTTTCTAGTCTTACTGATCCTTTGATAGGACAGAACAACATCAGCAGGGAATTGATGTAGATAAGTTTATCTTTAATCTTTGTGAAAAATGTGAATGAGATGCAAACTGATTTGTACAAATGTCCAAGGCTATATTTCAAAAAATGCAACTGAATGAATGGAGAATCTGCTAAGAGAAAAACAATAACAGTATATGATTTGAATGCTTAGTCTGTAAAGAGGTCCAAATTTCCAAATTTCATGTGTTCTTAAATGATCTGGGAAAGAAATTCTGGTGAACACTGACATAGATGGGATATTGGTATCATGGAATATATCTATACAAGGCTACCTTCAACGTCCACATGTTATTTGACGCATAAATTGCTTTAAAAGTTAACTGGAATTCTATGAATTGCTGAAGAATGGGTTCATCATGTCAGAATGGCTCTATAGCCTTATCTGTACTGACCATTTAATGCAGTTGGAAACTAGCTTCAAACTGTTGCAATAGACAACAAACTTCCACAAAGTGTGCAAATGAAAGCCTTTCATGTGCATAAGTGCTCTGTGGTTTGTGTAATCACCATCCAAACTTCAAAATGGTCCCACGATCTCCTCTGTAATCATCATCTGCACATTAAAACCACTTTATACAATACCTATTTCAACCTGCATTAAACCGTCAATGTAGATGTGCCCTAAGTCACCTCTAGGTATCATAAGCAGAATGTCTCTATGTCTTGAAGGAACAAGATGGAGTCCTGCAGATAGGTTTCTCGTGGACTGATTGTTGGACTAGATTAGGTCTTTGATCTAACATGCTCCTTTAAAAATCCATTGTGAGACAAACAGATTATGGTAATTTCACCCACTTAATTCTTAAAGAGCTGGTTTTGAATTCTAACTGTGTATTCCAACCATGATTAGTATGCTGAACAAGAGATGTTATATCACAGATACATCTGGTGGGATCATGGAAGAGAGCCTTCTTGGTGGCTGCACCCAGGCTCTGGAGTTCTTCTACTCTACACTGTTAGGGTGGTGATTTCCTTACTATACTTTGAGAGGCAGGAGAAAAACTTTCTGCTTCAGAGGGCTGATTGCTCAGTGGGGAAAGGTCTTTCAGAATGCACTGTATTATTTGTTGTTGTTTTAATGGTCATGCTTTTAACTGTTTTTAATTGTATTATGTAATTATATTTTTATTTTTTCTATGATGATCTTTTTTTAGCTGCATCAATTTTCTCCCTTTATAAGACTCCTTGAGTACTGGACCAGGAAAATAGCAGAATATAAATAAATACATATAATAATTGTGCAATCAGCTCTCCACATTTGCAGGTTTAACTTTTGAGAATTTGATTATCTGCCAATTTGATTAATACAGTATCTTTAGATCCTCCAGTACAAATCCACGGTCAAATTTTACTCTCTAGATCATCCACCACAACTCTATGGTCCACCTTGGGCAGAAGTTATCCATAGAGTCACATCTAGAGATTCCTAGAAAGGTGTTCTCTTGGATTAAATAGTGGTGTTTTTTATTCACAGTTTTGCCCCTAACCTCAGTATGGGTTTGTGTGTGTGTGACTGTAATCACCTTTCTTCTACTAGCCTCCTCATCTTTAAGAGTTAAATGGTTCAGCACCCAAACAGCAGACTTAAACATCACACAGCGCAACTGGTCGGTCTTTCCAACATGGTGAAATATATTGCATTTCTAATTGAATTATATATTGTGACCACACTATTGAATCTTTGGCCAATTCTTTTAAATAATATCTATTCCATGCTTGTTTAGCTTTGTGGATTTCTAGAAAGATCAGACATTTTTATTCCACTTCCCTCAGTTTTAAATCTGCAAAGATCTTTTCTCTATACATTGGAAAGTGATTGGAAAATCTGTCCTGGTGTTGAATCAGCTGCATTTCATTGATTTATGGTGGTAGTGCTATTTGTTTAAGCCTGTGTAACCTATCAGAAAATTGGGTTGGAAGAGAGCCTAAACATGTCTGCATATATGTGCATATAAATAAGTTAAAAAATAACAATAGAAGGGTTGTAACGAAGAAAACATCCACAAGGCCAAAAGTTTCTCCTACAGCAATCTAGATTTGGACTCTGCAGAAATGCATGTTTGATTTCCTAATTGTAATGTTTCCATAACAATTTTGTCTGCATTTAATCTGCCTTTGAAAATAATTGCACTGTTAGCAAAGCTAATACAAAAATTGGGTACTTTAAGAGTTTGGGGTTAGTGACTTTGTACTGGTGCCTAAATCCTTTCAGTTTTTATTATTTACAATTCCACCCTGCCCCCGAGAAGAAAATTTCCAGTTCATTATTTAAACATTGCATCTTCCTTGAACTGGCCTCACAGTACAATTTTCTTCTGTCATTTGAAATCCTAGCTGTGGAAAAACCCTTGAATTATTGGCTGATGACAGAAGTGATCCAGGTGGTCACCAATCTAATGACTCCTTCATCTTGTGTGCATTATGGAGAAGACACCACAACATTCATCACACCCTTCTGATGGACTACAAAAAAGAAATCCCTTCCAAAATGCATTTCATGTGCAAATTGTAAGGGCACCACCCTGCTTTCCCTTTTTCCTCGCCCTTGTGACAGCATGTTGACTAATTGTTGCAGTGGAACTCTGCTTGAACTTTCCTCTAATCCAAACACAAAAACATAAATAAACCGGCATCTCACTCAGCAAACTATAAAAAGTTATGCAATCTTTGCTAATGCAAGGAACGGCCTGTAAAGGAAACCTTACATCTGTTGATCAGGAAGCAAGTCCGTACTGTGTAGTCTGTGACCATTTCCCCCTCTGCTATCAAAAAATAAATATACTGAAATGTGTAAACAATTTAAAAGCACAACTGATATCTAGAGTTGTCATAGACAGAATGGTATATGCCATGTCCTCTTCTGTCCCTTTTCTGTTCTCTTTCTCCCTCTCTCTGTCATTCCTGAGAGATAGCGAGAGAAAGAGACCTGGGGCATAGCTACACTGATCACAGAATTATAGAGTTGGAAGAGAACCCATGAGTCATCTATTCCCTTGCCATGCACAAGTCAAAGCACTCTTGACAGATGGCCATCCAACCTCTACTTAGAAAGCTCCAGTGAAGGAGACTCTATCATGCTCCATGGCAGCACATTCCACTGCTGAACAGCTCTGGAAGTTCTCCCTAATCTTTAGGTGGAATCTCTTTTCCTGCACAGATCATTTAACATGGACTGAAGGCATCTCAAAAATGTGGTATTCAAATGATGAATGGAACACACACACACACACAAGAATGCACTTTAAGGGGTAAAACCAGGATAAGCATAATAGCAAGATACTCCAAAATAGGCCCTGTAATGCACATCACCACAAATAGGTATAAACCACATTGCATGGTAAAACCATTTAGGGCTGGATGCTTCATGCTTGGAGAAGGATAAGGGGTACATTGCTAGGGAGATTGTGAGAGGGGGGATTTTGGGGGTGGATTGGGTGTTTTAAAATGCATTTTAATTGTATTTTTAACCTAACACACAAAATACTGTTTAATTGGTTTTTTAAAATGTTTGTATTTTCTTTGTTCAAATTTATCAAAGGGTGTGATGATTAATCACCTTGAGTTCCCTTGGGGAGGAAGGTGGGGGTATAAATAAAGTAAAAATAAATAAATAAATAATCATATGCCCGGAACTGAAGACTGGAGACCTCAGTACACTCCTTCTATACACAGCTTTGAGAGGGATGCACATGAGGGAGGAAGGGAACATCGGCCTAGACAACCAGTTCAGCTAAATCAGCCCTGAAACAGATGTTTCAGCCAGATCACACTCACATCCAATAATAATAATAATAATAATAATAATAATGCCAGTAAAGGTGGTCCCAGTGGTGATCAGCACACTGGGTGCAGTACCTAAAGACCTTGGCCTACACTTAAACACAATTGGCACTGACAAAATTACTATCTGACAGCTGCAAAAAGCCATCCTACTGGGATCTGCACACATTATTCGCTGATCCATTACATAGTACTAGGGAAGTGTCCGACATGTGATCCAATACAATAGCCAGCACAGTGATCTTGTTTGCTGTGTAGTAATCTTGTTATATATTGTCGAAGGCTTTCATGGCTGGAATCACTGGGTTGTTGTAGGTTTTTCCGGGCTATATGGCCATGTTCTAGAGGAGGAGAAAACGTCAGGAAAAAATGCCTCTAGAACATGGTCATATAGCCTGGAAAAACCTACAACAACCCAATCTTGTTATGTTTAATAATAATAATAATAATAATAATAATAATAATAATAATACCTAACCGAACTAGGGAGCATTGTAAAAATAACCCTAATCCATGAAGCTGTGAATAGTGCAGATCTTGGATCTAGTTTGGAGTCAAACTTTCTGTGATTGACTTCATGTTTGTGTCGCTTCTGCCACTTTTGTCCCACATTAATTGATCAGCGTAGATGTGCCCCTGTTACGTATATGGCTGTGATGAAAGAAGAGAGTTTATTTTAAGTTGCAGTGAATATGTCATCCCTAAAGTCTCTTCTATATGAATGAGAAATAAAAGTGTAAATCTCCATGCATTTCATTCTGTTAGGCAAGGGAAAAAATGAACGATTTCACACCTCACTCCTCACACCTCACACCTCACAAGAGGGATCCTCTCACCTCTGCAGGAGTCTGCTGTATACCATGCAGCTGTGGACAAGTCTACATAGGGACCACCAAACACAGCGCCCAAACAAGAATCCAGGAACATGAAAGGCACTGCAGACTACTCCAACCAGAGAAATCAGCCATAGCAGAGCACCTGATGAACCAACCTGGACACAGCATTTTATTTGAGAACACAAAAATGCTGGACCACTCTCACAACCACCATGTCAGACTACACAGAGAAGCCATTGAAATCCACAAACATACGGACAATTTCAACAGAAAGGAAGAAACCATGAAAATGAACAAAATCTGGCTACCAGTATTAAAAAATTCTAAAATTGCAACAGCAAAAACAGCAGAGAGAAAAACAGGCAGGGACATCTAATCACCTTCCAAGAAGAGTTTGCTCCAGGCACAGTCAGCCCATTGTATGCTAATCAAGGTGGTCAGTTGAAAGATTCACACCTAGCCCAACTTACAAAAGCCCTTTGTCTCACCCTGGTCATTCCACAGATATATAAACCCCGTTTTTCCCAGCTCCAGCAGACCTCACCTCTGAGGATGCTTGCCATAGATGCAGGCGAAACGTCAGGAGAAATGCCTCTAGAACATGGCCATATAGCCCGAAAAAACCCACAAGAACTGAGATTTCACACCTTTTCTGCTTTTTGTGAGAAAGCCACTGAACACTGAACAGCACTTTAACTGCCTTGGCTCAATGTTATAGAATTCTGGAATTTGTTGTTTAGTGAGTCAGCAATATTTTTTGGCAGAGAATGATAAAAACCTTGTAAACGTTGTGAAACTACAACCCCCAGATTCCACTTTAATGATAGTTAAAGCAGTATCAAACTGAATTAATTTTACAGTGTGGATGTACCCCAAAAAGGAGATAATCTTTTAGGTACTAACCCAAAGTTCTGCACATCAAAGTTAGCTCATTGAAATGGCCATGGAAACGGTGTAGGTGCACCCTATATTTACTTACCAACCCCATAGGATCAGTGATATAATACTCTCACATTTCAAAACAGCTGCGTGTGGTGGTTTGAGTTCTCTACTTGATCATGAAAATCCATTGGGTGCCCTTGGGTAAGTCACAAACACTCTAAGCCCCAGGGTCACAATGAATCAGAAATTACTTGAAGGTTCACACAAAACAATACAACCACTGAGAGACTGGTGATAGGTCTAGTAATACTGGGAATGGATATAATAACTTGGAAAGTGATGCCTGCTACATGAAGGGCACACAATGCTAAAAATAAAGCAAAGACACATGTTTATCTAATTATCTTAGCTCACAGAGTGTTAAAATGTTAAGCCTACCTATACCAGATGTTTGCTCTCGTTTCTAGACTCAGGATTGCACCCCCCCCCCCCCTTTATAAGAACATTTTCCTGGCTGGAAAGGTTGTTGTCATGTAAACAAAACTATCTGGCAGCATTTTGCTTGTGTGTGTGTGTGTGTGTGTGTGTGTGTGTGTGTAAAGAGAAATAGAGAGCGAGATTGCTCGCTTGTGATTTCAGAAACAGGCAAACAAAGATCTGTTCTTTTTCTAGCAATCTGATTGCGACAACCAGAACATTTGTTTTGTATAGCATATATTCCTGTAAGCAGAGCTAGGGCCAAGTTTGAGAAAGGCTGTATCCTCTGTTAGTGATGGGTAAGATTCAGTTTAGTTTTCATAACATTTTGTCTATGTTCATGGTTTTGTGATTTTTTGCATAAACATGATTATGCTTTGGTTTGGCTTTTAGATCAATGTGCCAGATTTATCCATCCAGCGAGGTTTTGAGAGGTTATTGTTGAAAAGCCTGTCTTTAAATCCCTGTGCAACCACCCATATTTGTAGGACTGAGCTTCAATCATTAATGCTTTTTGTTGTTTATATGTTCAATCACTTCCAACTCTTTGTGTCCTTATGAACCAGCCCACGCCAGAGCTCCCTGTCAGCGATCACCACCCCCAGCTCCTTCAGAGTCAAGCCAGTCACTTCTAGGATACCATCCATCACCATCTTCTCACCTGGGAGACCCCTCTTCCGATGCCATATCGACATATCTCTGATTGTATAGATCCATTTAGTTTTCTTGGCAAGAATAATGAAGTGGGTTGCCATTACCTTCCCCAGGGATCATGTTTGGTCTGACCTCTCTGCCATGACCATCCTTTCTTAGGTGTCCCTTCACGGTTTCGCATCACTGAGGTGCTCAAGCTTCAGCACCACAACAAGGCAGCAATCCTTTGCTGGAGAATCACTACTGCTACTACTCCTATTTTATCTTCACCTCCTCTTTTTCTTCCTTCCTTTTATTTTTCTTCCCCTTCTTCTCTTTCTTCTTTGACTGTTTCCTTTAACAGTTGTAATGGAAGACAGAGGGATGTAAATGATTATTGCAATACTGAGAAAATGAAATTTCTAGCAGAAGCTTTTAAGGATTCTTGCTCACATCATCAGATACTACAAATTTATTTTTCTCAGTCTCAGATGGGTTACAGGCTTCTTTTATTCTGTTATACTGAAACAGATTAAAATAGCTATGTTTTGGAACACTACTACAATGGCAGGGAGGTACAATATAGTCTTTTCATAACAGTCACTGATTATAACTAAGCTCATTGAATTTGGCTAGTGCAGAATGTTTCTTAAAGTTCATATAAACTAGAGAGCATGATATACTCAGGGTCCTTCCAGACAGTCTCATAATGTGGGACAAAAAAGTAGGTTTAAAAAATGCAGTACCTGAATGCAAATCCAAACATGGAACTGTCAGTCCCATCAAATAGTCCCCCAGTGTCCTGAAAGGTTTGTTTGTAGCAGAATTTTTGAAACCTGCAAAATGGATATGAGACATCTGCCAGAAGTTTTCTTTTAATTTTTTTATTGACTCCCTGAGATGCACTGGACCTCATAAGCACTGGTGTGGGTATATGAATGTGCACACAAGCAAATTTCCAGCCATTATCTCTTCCCACCCTCCTGCTACCTTCATGTTTCCCTCTTGAACCCTGCTCCCCTTTGGGGTCACTTACCTGCCATGCCCACTGTGTAAATTCAAGCTCTGTTTAATTTCATAAATATGAAAATAAAGGGATGGTTGCAGACAGTTCTCATAGGAATTGCTTTCCAATTGTGCTTCCATTCAGCCACCTGTGTGTCCATGGCTCCATTTGTTTACAGCCCGCATCAGCTTTTTCGGGATTTTAAAATGCGCATCTGCTCTGGAGCAGTCTACACCAGCATATTGCAATGAAATTCTGTGTTTTTCTTGAGTGCAGAAAGGTTGAGAAGGATGGTATACAAATACAGTAAATAAATAAATACAGTCATGCAAATATGCCAATTTTTTCGCTGATCCCAGATTTTAAGTGCACCTTTTACCCCATGTTTTTCAGATGATAGTGTGATTTGGCATGCATTTTCAGCAAATGTTGGGTCCATCCATACAGGCCCATGTCCCAGGACCTGTCTCAGTTTAACCAGAGATGTCCAAATGATACCTCTGATAAAACCAATTTAATTCGGAACAAACCAGGGTCCCTTTCACACAGCCATATAACTCAGAATATCAAGGCAGAAAATCCGACATCTACTTTGAACTGGGTTATTTAAGTCAGCACTGCCATATATTCCTGTTCAAAGCAGATAAAGTGGGATTTTCTGCATTAATATTCTGGGTTATATGGCTGTGTGGAAGAGCCCTGAGTTAAATAGATAATCTGGGATAAGATCCTGGGACAGAGGACAGTGTAAATCAAGCCAGAGAGAAACATTATTTTTTTTTTCTAATTCTCTCTAGTAGTGAGTAAGATATCAATATTCATTCACACCAAGATTTCCTACATTTTCTGTGCTCCCATTCCCTTGACAACTTTCTCAGTACTCTTTCTTGGGATGTGTAAACTGTCAATTGAAATTTTATGTTACTCCAATGCTAGATATTTGGAGACTGAAATAATTTTTTATTGGAGGAGGAATACCCTCTTTTCATCATAATTACACTTAACTCCTTATTGCCTGATTGCTGCATCATGTTCTTCCAGTTGATTGTTGTTCTGCGCCTTTAAGTCATTTCTGGCTTATAGTGACACTAAGGTGAACCCACAATGGGGTTTCTAGGCAAGACTTGTTACAAGAATATAGATGGAAATTTCCACTTACTTGCTCATGCATGGAAAAACAAATTATTTCCAAAATTGTTGTCTATCCTTTGAGAATACAAAGTTTTCTGTGCACTTTCAAGCACTATTTCTACTTCAGAAACCGAATAGGGAAAATTAATCTGCAGAAACATATATTTTGATGTCCTGCAGGGAAAATGTTGGGAAAGAACTTTTTTTAATGGGGTACACACTTTTCTTGAACAATATTCTTGTTTTCTACACAGAAATACACAAGGGGAAACACGATATATATATATATATATATATATATATATATATATATATATTCCAGAATTCATGTGTTTATGTAAATTTAATTCAGAATGTGGACATTAATGAGTATGCTTCATAGTCCTGATCTAGACAAACAGCTGTCCTTTCTCACAGCTGAAAATATTATTTCTACTCAACCTCCACCTACAATTCCCATCGGCTCTAGCAAGCAAACCCTACAGTGCAGAATTCTGGGGGCTGCAATTCAGCAATATCCAGAAGGCTTGCATTTCTCACCCCTATTCTGGGAGAAGGCACAATGAGCAAGAGCATGGTTAAGCACATGTCCAAAGCTATGTTCATTTCTCCTACTTCAATTTAAAAAAGTAAATTGCCAAGCTTTTGATTTTGGAAGATTTGGTTTAAAACTGGGTGGGCACAAAAAGACAACATATGAGCTGATGCAATTTTTCTTTACACCTAAAGATCAGTATTATTTCTAACAACAAAAATGTTCTCACTTTTAACCATTCTAATAGAGTAGATTTGATGTATTATGCCCTCTTGGTGGCAGTATGACAGAGGCAGTAAACATATGTCTTCATCTGTTGCTCGGTAAAGCTGTAATTCATTGTAGATCAGGCACATGCTGATTGTCACTGCTTCATTTTTGAATGATAAATGAAAAGACAGATAGAGAGGGAGAAGGAGCAGTGAAATAGAAAGTAGAGCAATTCTCTACCTCAAAAGTGTACATTAAATTATTGTACTTGTGGCAGACCTTGGGAACTAATAAGAAAAAGGAATTGTTGTGAGAACTATTTAAAACATTTTAAAACTTTTTAAAAGGTAATTTTATACCACCATGACTGTGGTGAATACAGTGTATTGTGTATTCTGGAGCAGCCCCAAATTCAGTAAGTTGATAATGAATCTAGGGCTTATTTATTTATTTACTATGCTTATATACCGCAATTCTCAGCCTGAGGGCGACTCATTGTGGTGTACAACATGAAAACAAGTGCAATTTACAAAACGTAGTGCAAAACAATCTACAAATCATCATTATCAAAAAACATATTAGCAAAACATCAATATTACTACAAAATTCCTACTACATTCCGAATCGTCTCATCGTCAACACACCATCCGATATCATTACCGTTTTTCCATTCCTATGGTCAATTAGCCAGTCAATGCACTTCTTGGTCAAATCCTTTCTTAAATAGCCAGGTCTTTAACTTCCTGCGGAAAGTCAACAGGGAGGGGGCTAGCCATTGTTTAGACAGCCTGAAAAGACACCCACTCCACTGGTGTGTCCTGCATATCACCTCCTCCAACTTTGGCCAGAGGACTAGCCTCACTGAAGCCCATAGCCAGGATTTTGATTTTGGGGGGGGGGGGGCTGTGTTTGATTCAGGGGGAGGGGGCTGAGTCTGAGAGAAAGAGGGTCTACTCTAGCAAGGCTTTTGTATCGTTACCCCAATACCCCTGTGCATATGGAATATATTGAGCATGGTGATCAGATCATGATATGAATAAACATAACAGTTGAAATAATGTACCAGTAAGGCCTTCTCGTGGACCACCATGAGAATTTCGGGGGGGGGGGGGCTGACGCCTCTCAATTCCCCCCCCCCCCCCCGGGCTATATGCCTGATCCCTGGCAAAACTGTTCCCATTTTGAAAAGTGATAAAGCTTTGTGTAGCTTTATCACTTTTGCTCAGATCTCCAGAACTAGGATTTGCTTCTCTTGGAAGCACCAGAAATATCTCCCCTCACACTCCCTTGGCCCTGGTAAAGCCTGCCTCTGTGAGCCAACTGCTGCTCTGCACTGTCTCAGCTCATATCACGTAACCTCGTATCACTTCTGCCAAAACCTCACTTCATGAGCCAACAGCACTAACAACAGAGCCCATGATGGTGTGGGTAAAGGCATCAACAGCAGAAGCCAGTGGTGGACCTGTGAGCCATGATCTTCCTCAATGCTTGGGTCTGAATACTCAGAAGTAGACTCTGCGAGAGAGTTGCCCAATATTTTAGATACCTCTGCCTTTGCCAGAGTCTGATTCCTAAGTCCCCGAGTCATGCATTCAAGAACCTGCTAGCTAAGGGAGATGCCACCAATGAGGTGTTTCAACTGTTGTCTTCAAAACTCAAAACTCACTGTCAAATGCTCTGCTATTTTCATTGTCTCTGCATCCACCCTCCTCCTCTTTCTCCTTCCTCTTCCTCTTTCTGGGTGGAAAGGGGCTTGCCTAGGTGATGATTGGCTGGTGGGTGAATGATCTGAGACTGGAAACTGCTGTAAATATTCTACTATCTCTTTTTCTCAGGATGGGCCTTTGCGAGAGAAAGGTTTGGACTGTCCAACTAAGGACAGGATATAACTTAGGATATAATATTATGATATGCGAAGAAAAAAGAGCTGGAAGAAATAGTCATCCCTGAGACAGAAGACTCCATCACTGTGATGACAATGACCACACTGTCACACATAGCAAACAAACAAGATCTCAGGTCACCCTAACTATCTGACCTCCCACTGCTACCTTTGTACATTTTCTTGGTGCTTAACTATTCTCCACTTTCAACCTCTTACTTTTTAATGGATCTTTCATCAGCTAAATACCTCAAAAGCCCACAAGTTATATTCACATTTAGGTATTCGAATATGAGTTTACTACATGAATTCACCCAGGCCTCTAAGAAGTTTATTCAAATATATCCACAGCTCTTATCCATGACTGTGGTTAACTAACAGGCCAAAATTAATAAATCAGAAAGCATTTAATAATATGAGCAGTTACTCATCAGGGAGACGCAAGATAAATATTGTATACTCCAAAAATTTCTCCTTTTCTGCACTGAGTGCATTTTTATCACAAAACCAATAAATAAAAATCTTGAACAGGAATTAGTACACCAGGTTACACCCTTGGCTGCCCTGACTTCACTCCCAGAGGCATCCAACACATTTCTTCTCTTAAAGAAAAATTGATTTCGACAATTCAACAGATGCCTTTCTATTTTTAGGTAACTTAGGAAATTTGAGGGGCTTAAGAATAAACAGACAATCAAACATCTTGGGTGACCTGTGTCAAATAATACTTGGTTTCCAAAGTTCAATTGTTGAAGCTTGGCAACTGTACAAGAAGACTGTCATCAGAGGTTTTTAAAGTGTTATTTATTATAGCACAAAAAAAAATAAGGCAAGTAACACAAGGCAACTATAAATAAGGCCAACCTTAGCAATTAGAGAGAAGTGAGTCTAATGTTTGCATGCATGGACTGAAGGCTTATTCCAAACTGACTGACTGCAATAAGACAAAGGCTTGAGAGACTGACTACAAAGCAGTGGGGCATGACCAGGGCCAAGGACAGAGCTAGTGCCTGGGAGAGATATTGGCTTTTAACAACCAGCCCTTCCTGATGATGGAGCAAGAAGAATTTCATCACTTGCTAGTGCTGGCGACTCCCCACTACAAGGTCTTTTTGCATAACACCTTCTCAAGTAAAGTGGTGCCTTCCCTGTATTGGGACTGCAGGGAACACATGAAGCAGTTGCTGGAAGATGTCTCCCAGATGTCCATCCACTTCACCAAAGACATTTGGTCCAGCCATGGTGGACCACATGTACCTCTCCCTCAAATAAGCCTTGAAATTTTCCCCATTGCCACTAATGAAACAAATCTTAACAAAACAATTATGACATTTCAGAGAATTAGATTACAAATCAAAACAAGACCCATCCACATCTTTATGAAATAAAACGGGGGGGGGGGGAGGCATCCGAATCACTGAAATGAATTACTAATTGGATTCAATAGCTTTGCCCACCTCTGTTCTAAATATGTTGTGCCCCACCTTGAGCTGTGGGAAAAGATGGGTAAGAAATTAAAATTATTAGTAGTAGTAATAGTAGTAGTAGTAGTAGTAGTAGTAATAGTATTACCCCACTCCAAGGGATCCAGAGGCAGAAAAATTGGGGCAGAATATAAATGTTCCATGTCACTATCAATTGTTGCATCTCCCTAAGTTTCTAGTGAAACTTTCTATAGAAGTTGTATAGAGTCTAACAAACCCCAAAGCTACCGAATCCTATTTAGACAAAAACTCAAAAGAAAAAAAAAACTCTAGGCCTTCAAGGCAGACTCTGCATGAGTACATTTTAATGAACTGGCCTTCTTGTCATTTTTTAAAATAGATAGGCTTATTTGCTTGCAACACCAAGAAGCAATAATTCACTGATTTATTTTTCAAAGACAAGAGAAATCAAGATAAAATTGCTGCCAAGTAGACCCATGACAGATAAATGAGTGCATAACACCAGAATCTTCTTTTGTCATGGAAACTGGACTGTTTCCCTGTTATCAAAATGTAAACCAGATGTTAAGAAACAGCCAGTCGTGCATGCTTTCTGCTTCATTGAGATGGTTATGATTGTGAGATGCAGAAACCATCCCCTGACTTTAGAAAAAAAAAACAGATTGGGAAAAAATTGCCATTCAGAGAAATGTATTAACCTAACTATTAATAATTGTTAACCTCAACTAGTCTACACTAGAAAATGGAAGGAAAATGTTCCTCCTCATTTACTAGTGGAAAGATTTAGGGAAGTATGCCAACCACAAGCTGAAATTTTCTGAAATGAGATGTGCCAGGACACAGATTTTCCTGACATGCCTGTTGCCAAGAAAGCTCTTACCCTTAATCCCATACATGGGGGAACTGGCTACGCAGTGCAGAGAAAAGCTACTTTGTACATGATCATTGTAATTTCTTTATGGAATAATCTCTATTGATCTTGAAAGGATTCTTATCATTTTACATACTCTAGATCTAAGAGCCAGCAGAGTTAAACATGTGTCCACATTTTGTCCAAAATTACAGGTGTGGTGAGACATTCTGGGACCCAATGACATAGAATTCTAAGGTTTGCAGGACAGAAAGGAAGACTTCTGTGTGGATTGGCTACAGGCACATGCTTTGATTGTCCCAGTTTACATCCTCTGCATATGCCACAAAAAGCTCTTGGGGAGTAGGATTGCTGAAGAGCTGCTATGAGCTGGAATAAGTTACATTCTAGGAAGAGATGGGGATGATTCTTGCATTAGATTAAGTGTGCATTTACATTAATCAATGCCATTTGACACTACTTTAATTGCTATGGCTCAGTGATATGGAATACTAAGAGTTGTAGCTTTACAGGGCCTTTATCCTGCTCTGCCAAAATCCTGGGAGGTTATTTTAGCACCAGTACTCTTTGAGAGAGAAAACTAAACCTTGTAAAACTATGACACTGGGATCTCATAGCATTGGACCATGACAGTTGGTTGTTTCAAACTGCGTTAATTATGCAACTGCTTGCCTTAGTATAAGGTGGATATGTATATCTATAAATAAAGTTTTATCTGCTGTTACAGAGTTCATACTTCAGTGAGTTTCATTCTTAGTTAAATCACATTTAATCATTAGTTAAATCAAAATTTAAATCAGTTGATAAAGAATGGCTCCATTTCTCAGAAGTGCATTCTATATCAGTACACTTCAAACAGTTTTCCCCCTGTGTGTGCCAAGGAAAAGAACATTTTTGTGCCCATTAACTAGAATTGTTTCCTTCTTTCCCTGAAACTTGCAAGATACTGGTAGCTATGTAAGAAAATATAGTGGTGTATCCAATATGCCCCCAAACATCAATTTTTACTGTATATGTAGCAATTAGGGCAATTGTTCCTTGACTGACTTGCACAGGACTGTGTAATATTTTATTCATTCTATGCTAACTTCACTGACATCAAATTTAGTGCTTTCCATTCCAACTATCTTTTATATTTCTAGAATGCAGGAGATGATTAATGTAATAATAACTAATAGTAATAATAGTAATAATATTTTTTTTTAAAAAGTTACAGAGAATGAACATGTCAAATTCCTCTGGGACTTCCAGATTCAGACTGACAGAGTTCTGGAGCACAATACTCACAATCGTGTTAAAAATAAAGTATGGATTGTCGATGTTGCAATCCCAGGTGACAGCAGGATTGAAGAGAAACAACTGGAAAAACTAACACGATATGAGGATTTAAAAATTGAACTGCAAAGACTCTGGCACAAGCCAGCCAAGGTGGTCCCAGTGGTGCTCGGCACACTGGGTGCAGTGCCTAAAGACCTTTGCCTGCACTTAAACACAATCCACGCTGACAAAATTACCATCTTTCAGCTACAGAAGGACACCCTACTCAGATCTGCACACATTATTTGCTGATACATCACATAGCACTAGACACTTGAGAAGAAAGAAGAAAGAAAGAAGAACAAGAGTGTCTGCTGTGGACGCATCTTGTTGTGTTTCAAATAATAATAATAATAATAATAATAATAATAATAACAACTTTCTATATAGACTGCACCATCTCCTCAAAGGGACTCAGGGTGGTTTCCAACATGTAGTTGGGGGTTGCATGTTCTTTACTGTAACTAAGACTCACATCTAAGGTTAGAAAGAGGAAACTGACTAGTTATAGTTCCATAGGCAGATGATCTTATTGCTTTAGCTATACATGAGTATTATTTGTTTGTTTGTTTTTATTCTGCTTTTCTCCCATAGGTGGGATTCAAAGCGGTGTACAATGAATATATATTCTTCATATATACACTTATAATGTCTTAGCTCTGATTCCAGTTTCCTCTGCTTTCACTATTAGACTACAATGCCCATATTCCTGCAGACAGCTGGCCCTCTTTCCCCATCAACCAGCCAACATTCTGCCATGCTTATGATGGGTTCATTTCATCATTTTGATTTCCATTCCAGAGCACCCCAAGATCCTTCCCTAAACTAAGGGTCTTCAGATGTTTTGGAACATATTCCTTATCACTCCTGGCTATTGGTCATATTGATTCAGGCTGATGGGTACTGTAATAAAAAATATCTAAAAGGCTCAATAATATCATGACTAATTTTGGACACATAGTCATATAACATGAGTAATCCATAATTTGCTGCGCATTTTCTGCATGAAATCAGAGGATCCTTCCAGACAGGCCCTATATCCCAGGATCTGATCCCAGGTTTTCTGTTTATCTCTGCAGTGCAAACTCATATAATCCAGTTTAAAGCAGAAAACCTGGGATCCGATCTTGGGATATGGAGCTTGTCTGGAAGGGCCCAGGGTGCCTCTTATCTCTATCAGTACACGAATAACCCAAAAAGTAGACAAACTCTCATTCCAAGTTGCCTACGTCTCCCATTAACCTCAATTTACCCTGATTTAAATGGTTTTCCAAATTAGTCAACATAACAGTGGTTGCACATTGGGGCTCTTCCCCACCTCCCATTTCCAATTTACTCCTGGTACATTTAATGGATTAGTCATCTTGCTCTTTTTTCAAAATACTACAGGACTCTCAATTAACCACTTAAAAAAACATATAAACAATTATGATACTAATGAAATGTTTTACCTCAAACCAAAGTTGACATGTGGTTTTCTAACTATGAAATTGTTGCTTTTAGTTGTTTCTTTATTCTCTTACCAGTTGATTAAAACAGAACAGAGAAGACATTTTTTAAGATAACATAATATTTCTTCATTTCACATATACAATACCTCATTATAAAAGATGACAACTTATACCAGGAATGAATACGATTCACAAAGTGGGCTCAAAGAGGGCACAATTTTATTTAACCTAAAGCCAAAATCAGAAGACATTAGTCCAAGATAACATTTGGTAGGGTGAGCCTTTCGGAAACAAAGAAATATGTGTCCATGCCTTCCTCTTTTGATATGGTAGCATGGTGTATTCCATTGAGTAGGGTGAGAAGGGAAAAAATATATCAAGATAATACTTTAAACCAGAGGCCCCCAAACTAAGGCCTGAGGGCCCGATATGGCCCTCCAAGGTCATTTACCCAGCCCTCACTCAGGGTCAGCCTAAGTCTTAAATGACTTGAAAGCACACAACAACAACAACAACAACAACAGCAGCAGCAGCAGCAGCAGCAGCAGCAGCAGCAGCAGCAATCCCATCTCATCAGCCAAAATCAGGCCCACACTTGCCATTGATATACTCATAAGTTTATATTTGTTAAAAAATTTCTTCATTTTAATTATTGTATTGTTTTTAAGTGTTTTTGCACTACAAATATCTATGTGCAGTGTGCACAGGAATTCATTCATTTTTTTCCAAATTATAATCTGGCCTTCTAACAGTTTGAAGGACTGTGACCTGGCCTTCTGTTTAAAAAGTTTGAGGACCCCTGCTTTAAACCGTCCATTTCAACAGCAGTAGTATTCTTCCTTGGTCTTTCAACCATACAAATGCATTTCTTTCCACCACCAATCAGCAGATAACAGGTCTATCTCATGCAAGTGGGAAATAGCGCCCCATAGGTTGGTTTCCATGCTTTTGGGAAGTAGTGCTACTCAGTCTCCATTAGCTTTCACCCTGGTTATATGCTAGGGACAAATACCATTGTTGTGACTGAAAGGGGGTTTCTTTAAATGCTCCCTCTTTTTCCCTCTCCACAAGAAAGAATCCTCAGAAGAAGACAGGAAAGTATTAACATGGAAAGAAATTGACTGGCCTGTATTTGAAATACAGATTAAGAAATAGCTACCTGTCTGGCTATCTATCTGCTAGCAGGATAATCTAATGTATAGGACCAACTTATTTCAGTTTCATAGCCCTGATTCAATGCCCTTTTGTCCCATCCTTCAGAAATGTATAAATAGATGCTGACTGCCAAACAGGAAGATACAAAAGTTCACGGCCAAATCTCTGAAGACTTATTTTTCCCCACCCAGAAATTGCTATCATCTCTGACAAGAAGGTGGCACCATTATCCTGAAGTTGAGAATTTGCCATAGGCAGCAACTTCAGATACAGGCCCATAGATACCTCTAAGATCAGACTGCTGTATACAACTGCCCCATTTGTGGCCATGATATAATTCATTTAGATATTTGACTGTTTGAGATCAAAACAAAATTAAATATTGCACTGCACTTTGTAGAAATTGTTGAAAAGGAGTACATTCACACATTTGATTTTTTTTAAAAAAAAATTATTACTTTTTTTGTATGATGATTTGGAGCCCTTTGTACTCCTCTAGTGAAATTATTCCTCACACAGTGTGGAGCAACTGGGTAATGAAGTGAAGTTTCCCTCAGTCCTCACTCCCACACCAAGCAATCCCTTTTGGTTTTTCACCCACCCCTTTTTTCAGTTAGTTTGTCAATTTGGAGCCATAATATGCATCTAGCTAAATGCATGCCCTCCCCCATACCTGCATAGGTCTTTTTAAAAAATAACAACAGAAGGCTACTCAGAAATAAGTCTCATTGAGTCAAGTAGCAATTACTCCCAGGTAACTAGGACAGGATTGCTGCGTGTACTTCTGATTTGATCCAACTGAAAATGTCTTAGGTCTTCAACATGTGTTTCTTCATCAGCACACTACAGACAGTCTGAATTTAGAGTCAGAAATCTTAGCATCAAAGTGCAATTAAGGTGGTCAAAGAAAGTCCACATCTGGACTGTTACATGATCAACACCTTTAATTTAAAGTGTAACTGCTGAAGTATATTTTTTCCTTGGGTTTTGTTGGCTAGGGTGGAGGTCTTTATGACACCAAGTAATAGTATTATATTATTGCAATCTTATTGTATCTTCATGGAGTCCCCAGTGGTGCAGCAGGTTAAACCACTGAGCAGCTGACCAAAAGGTTGATGATTCAAATTCGAGGAGCAGGGTGAGCTCCTGTTGTTAGCCCCAGCTTCTGCCAACCTAGCAGATCGAAAACATGCAAATGTGAGTAGATCAATAGGTACCGCTCTGGAGGGAAGGTAATGGTGCTCCATGCAGTCATGCTGGCCACATGACCTTGGAGACATTTATGGACAATGCCAGCTCTTTAGCTTAGAAACGGAAATGATCACCAACCCTCAGAGTCAGACGCGACTAGACTTAATGTCAAGGGGAAATCTTTACCTTTTTTAAAAATTGTATCTTCAGTGCATGTAGTTCAAACAATAAATGTTCCAATACTGTTCAGATACTTTCAAGGAGACAGTCACAGGCTGTACATAACAATAAATTCCTCCCACTGTGATTTCCCAGTAACATGCATTAAGATGCTTATTGCTTCCAATATTTGAGATAGTACAATATCCTTTGTACAAAATGCTTGGAACAAATAGTGTTTTGGAGTTTAGGATTGGGTTTTTTTCAGATTCTGGGATAGCTATATTTGCATATATGCACATAATTAGATATCTTGGAGATGGGACTCATGTCTAAACACAAAATTCATAAACATGTCACCCAAAGGTTTTTTTTTTTTTTTTTACAATTTTGTGCCTGAAGTAAAACGTGTGTACAATGGACCATCAGAAAGCACTATCCTAGTGTTACCATCCTAGACACATATGTGGATAATTTTGGATTTTTTGAGTATTCTGGACTTTGGAATTCCAGATAAGGGATGTTCAACTTGTACAAAACAATAATAAGTAGTCATTGGTAACTTTATAATAAGCTGCTGTGTTATCCTGAATGAGACATCTCCAAGGGATTCTGTTATTAACAAGCTGGCTCAGATCTTACAAACCCAAGACCAGGGCTTCCTTGACTGAGGACCTCATTACATTGAGGTCTTTAAGCTGGGGAACAGTGGTGGAATCCATCAGGCAGTGGACCAAAATCAGTTGTGCAGCGGGGGAACCGTCCTTAAGCGCCCGCATTGCCCGCGTCGCCCACATTACCCCTTTCCCCATCACATGGGGAAAACCATCTCTTCCTGGCTTTTCCCTACTCTATTCCTACTTAGCAAATAAAAACACGGGTAACCACCCATGTTTTCAGGACTCCATCCTTGGACGCTGCCAGCACAGCCACAACAGAGCCCCTCTGGAAGTAGCTCTGCATCATGTGATGGGCTCCTATGTGTTCCATCCTTGCAGCATCATAAGATGGAGCCCAAGGCCCATGTAATGAGGTTATTAATCGATCTATAATTCAAACTTCTTCTTTTTTCAATGCCTCAACTATACTGAACATTATTATATTTTCCAAGACATCATACTGTCTCATGATATGTTCAAAGTACAATACCCCTAATTTCCTTTTTTAAAGTTTTAAACAAAAATACCCCTAGAATGTCATTTGTTTATATGGTGGTTTGTGGTATCCATAGAAATCTCCTATAACGCCACAGAAATCTATAACACCACATTTTAAAAAAAGTTTCTTTTCCCCCTGTCAGCTTCCATAACCATACATACATATCAGAAAAACTGTAGCAAGGATGATCCTAACTTTGATATTCAATGATATGTCTCTATACTTGAGGATCTTACTTATTTCTTTCATACCTACTCTTTCAAGTCTTACTCATCTTCTGATTTCTTGACTACAGTATAAATTCTGATTGGTGACTGAGACAGGGTATAGAAATCTGTAACAATTTTTATGTTTCCATCATTCACTTTAAAGTTATGCAGATCTTCCATATTCATTATTTTTGTCTTCTTAATATTCTACTCTAACTCTGGTTTTAAACTTTCTCTTAGCTGTTCTCAGTAATAATTCCAAGTCCTTGTCGTTTTTAGTTTCTGGTTGCTTGATTCCCCGCCCTCACTCATCCGCTTGCTTGCCTCCCCATCTGCCAATCCGCTCACTCACTCACTTGCCCCAATTTGCCTCTGCTCACTCCTCGACTTGCCTGTACCTCTATTTGCTTAATCACCCACCCCCTTTTTCCACCCCTTGGCTCCCCCCCCCCCACTAGTCACCCCAGCTCCCCTCTGCTCCCCCCATCCAAAGTGCCCACCCACCATCCTCAGTTTAGGCACTCCATCTCTACAAAGTTTGCTATCATTGGTATAGATGCTCCCTATGTGTGTTGGATCTCTATACATTCCAAAGAGGATGCTGAAGCCTGCACATTTTACTTTCTCATAATATCTACATCGGCACTAAAAAGTATAAATGTGTTTTCTGATCAAAATAGGGTGGTTGTTGTTTTCAACTTTCTCTGCACATACCAATCTGAGCCTTGGATGGTCACTTTTATCCTGCCTCTCGATCACTCCTGGGTGACTTTATAAGCCAGAGGCAAGTTTTATAGTAGTTACTAGATTTTATTGTCCTATAGCTTAATCAACAGCTTTTATCTGCAGAAGAGTGATTGACTCATTGGGTCATGATATCCTTCTTCGATCTTGCTTTATAGTTTTCCTAAATATACCCCATGTCCATCAAAATGGTAAAGTGGGTTTCCATAGGGACCAAAAAGTGGGAGCAGAAGAGTGTGAAACCACCAGACCTAGAAACAAACTAAGGGTACTTCCAGACAGCAATTTAATGTGGGCAAAACCAGGTTAAAGTAACCCATTTTTGCCTGTGTTGCTGTCCCCTTGAGTGCCCAAAAGAAGTGGGCCTTCCCAGGGGTTGTATGGAAACTTCCATGCTGGCATGGGGCCACCAACCCACCCCCTCCCAAAAGCATTAAAAATAAAGGAAAACTTACCAAGTCACTATTAGACCTCTCTGCAAGCTTCCTGGAATGTAACAATGATGCGCCAGAAGGTGGCAGTGAAGAGGAGAGAGGTTTTTCATTATTTTTGAGGCTTTTGGGGAAAGGGGTTGGGGAGAGGGGTGCCCTTTTTGCTTCTCTGGGCTCATGGGGCGTGAAGAAGCAAATTGGGCTGTGGGGACAGAATACTGCTCACAGGGCCCATATTCCATTAGAGTTAGGACTTTCAGGAAGCCCTGGGTCTAATGGAGTATCAAAGTAATTTGAGACAAAGCAGAATTTACCTGCTTTGTCTCAAATTACTTTGCATGATTTGGAAGCCTCAGGTAAAAATCTGTCAGGGTCCGAGATATGGACCCTGTCTGGAAGGGCCCTAAGAAAGAGAAGGGTTTTTAGCTTGTACTGAGATACAGACATTAACTGTATAAACAGGTATTAGTGCAAGCAAATGACTTTTCTTAAAGAAACTTGTTTATTCAGTGGCTAAAAAGCACAAGTTACAAGGGAGCCCATATTTTCAAGCAAATCACCGAAACCAAACAATGATCAGTTCTGGTTGCAATTACAGCTTTGATTACCCTGACATACTTCCTTAATTAGGAACAGAAAATAAAGCCCCACTTCCCCGGGGAAGCCAAAGTATCTGAGTAAAAACAATACTACAACATACATTTATATTTTCAGGAATTTTAAAAAACCCTTTGGAGGAATCCTGATCTATATTCACTAAACTCAAATGTCCAAAACGGAAAAAAAGTGACTTATTTTTTCTGCTTCATTCAATTCCTTGTGTTTCTGACTATTAATGGAGATATTCAATTTTCTTAGTCCAGAAAAGTTACAATTTTGGACTTTAACTCACAGAATCCACCAATCAGCACTGGCCATGCTGTTTGGGGAATTTGGAGTGTTATAGTATGAAAGTATTGATACCTTTCCAATGTTGTCCACAATCTGCTTAGCATAAATATTTGAATGATTAGCCACACAAGGCAGATAAACTGGCAATGAAGCCTTGTGAGGCCCAGTAATGAGATGCATCATGTGCATCTTACTATCAATCTGCCTCTTTGCTGCACTTAACCCATCCCGCAATATTAACTGGCAAAATCCAGCAATAGCAGTCAATCCCACAACATTTGTGTCACCAGCTTTGTGAAATGGGTCTGTTTCTCTTCTGTGCCATCATTGAAGGTACATTAAGGAGTGGGATTCTCTTCCCCTCCCACTTTTGCCTCCTTCCCAATAAAATGTTATGAAACAGCAGAAGTGCAGGAAGGAGGAGTTACGAGGGTATGCAGAGGCCATGCATTACTGATTTAGTGGAATTCCATAAGTGAAAAGAGTGCAATAACAAAGGTGCTCATCTGGTATGAATTATCTGGTATGAATAATCATGCAGCAGCCATGGAATAGCAACCTTCTGTGTTAAAGTCTTAAGACCACAAAATATCACAATGCAGGCAGTCCCCAAGTTATGAACAAGATAGGTTCTATAGGTTTTTTCTTAAGTTAAATTTGTTTCTAAGTCAGAATGGGTACTTTTAAAAAGTGGAACTACAACCAAAAATATATATGTTTTAGCTTTGGAAAACATAGGGAAGGTTTAACTTCCCTGTGGTGTTTGTTTTGCTGTCTGCTCCCCTGTTCAGAATATTTCATCTCACTTTCAGTCCCTGTGATAATTAGATTTTGGAAAATGTGGCTTGCTATGGAAATAAGGGTTAGTGCTGAAGCTTCAGTGGGAACACTTTTTCCTCATGATAACTCTTTTAGGACTGAATTTCCCTTTCTAGGGGTAGATTTCTTTTGCTTCCTGTTGTCTTTCCCCTGTTCTTAACTATAAGTCATTTGTAAGTTAGATGTTTGTAACTCAGGGACTGCCTGTACATAAGTTCAACACACATCTTAACCTAGCTATAGCTAACAACTTTTCCTTGTGAAAGCAAGCACCCCACATATCTAGGAAAAGTCCAAATGGATCAAATGATAACCAAGAAGGAAATTCTTCTGGTTCTGAATTAATCTATGTAACCTGCTTAAGAAACATTGCTTTCATTTAGGGTTTTTCCACGCATAGAGTGCCTCTATACTGTAGAATTAATGCTGTTTGCCACCACTTGAACTGAATGTTATGGAATGGCTGAATGTTATGGAATCATGGGAGTAGTAGTTTGGTGAGGTATCTGCACTCTTTAGCAGAAAAGGATAAAGGCCTTGCGAAACTACAACTCACGTGATTCCATACCATTGAGCCATTACAGTTAAAGTAGTGGCTAACTGCATTAATTCTTCAGTGTAGATAGATGCACCCTTAGGCCTTGAAGTATTTTACAGTAGCTGTACATTTGTGCCTTCCAACCTCCTCATATTTTGCTAATGGCTTTGTATATATTTCTTTCTTTATTTCATTTCTACCCCGCTTTTCTTGACCTGAAAGGGGACTCAAGGCAGCTTACAATTCTGGCAAAAATTCAATGCCACACAGGTAACAATAAAACACATCACATAAAGATATACACAATCTAAGCATATAAACAATTAAAACTCATACCAATCTATTAGACAGATTAAAAAGCACATATAAAATGCCGAGTCATGGTCTCTCTATCATAGTATTATTAAAATAATAATAAATAATCCAATAATCCAGGTATTACCGTCCTTCATCTCTACCTTAGAATTATAAATAGGAATAATATAAAAATAATATAATATAAATAATAGGTCATTTCAATTAATTGGTTTCTTTTTTGTTGCTATTTTAATTATTTATACCTAGACGGGCGCCAAATTGGTGAAGTGTATTTACATACATTCTCATTTCAAATAAATGAGAAAGATATCTTGACATCTACTTTGCACCTGTAATTGAAACAACAGGACTGGCGAGGCCATCATGTTCGTGAATCAAGAGGGTCAACCTGTTCTCTGGTGTACAGTTACCCATCCTCTCGGTTTTGTCACAGGAAGCAAAATGCATTTTCGTCCTTCTGAAAGAGAGAAGGAAAGGGAGAGAGAACTCAGAGGGATTTTTTTGTCCTGTTTTCTTTTTCCCTTAAGGTCCACGTTTGCATCTTTTGTCCCTGGTATTCACTGTGAGTTTCACACATCGTAAACTCGGGAGTAGGAAATGAAAAGGCTGAAGGTTCTTCAGTTACTGGTCAAATGGCTATTTATAGGCCTCTATAAAAATCAGACCCAGATTTTGAAGTTAGCAAAGCAGCTTTAAATATCAAAGTTGTCTTTGAATGTGGGGGATTTGTTTCACAAAGGCTGTGGTTTAATAATCAATGTGAAATGCTATCCTATTCAGAGATCGGCCCCCACTAGCTAATCCCAGCTACTTTCTCTTCAAATGGGGAAAAGGGAGGAAAATGCGAGAAGCTGTGCCCAGCCAAGCCCTGCTTTCTGACAGTGCTATAGTCCAGATGGAATGCAGTTAGCACAGAAGGGCAGGGCATTTTTCTATGGAAGGGGTAAACACAATGGCACACCAGGCTTGCTCCTGATTGCTAAACTCAGGAAGAGTTCTCCAGATATTTATTTAACATTACAGTTGCCCTCCACATTTGTAGTTTTGACTTTTGAAGATTTGATTATTTGTGGATTTTACTTAAATGTTCTCTCTAGAAACCCCTAAGTCCTCCAGTGCAATTATTTGCTCAGCTGCAGGGGGCGTTGACTATAGAGTCAAACTGGAGGACCTAGAAATTCCTAGAAAAAAATGTTCTCACAGGTTTAAAAAAAACCATTTTTTTTAAAAAAGGATAATTATAGACAATAATTTGTGATGTTTTTTGGGGGGGCTGAACCCCAACAAATGTGGGGGGCTTAATATAATTTATGTATAAATATTCCAGAGTATAAAAGTTGTGGACAGCTACTTTAATAAAAAAAGAAACCTAAAATGATATGATACTTTTGGGAAGATGGGATGGCTTAAAGAGCCTTCTCAGTTTCACACATTTTGGCCAACTGTTTCAAGTTGGGACACAGGGTATGTTTTCTCACGATGATCTCAGTCCAGCATGCCTTGTGCATGGGTCACTGCTCTCATATGAAAGAAGCTTACACATAAAACAGCCCTTGTGCCATTCTGCCTGCTTTCCCATGAAATTCCAACACTTATTCTGTAGGTGATTACAGAAGGGGCAGCTTTTTCACCTGTGGCATCTGAAATCTGGGACCTCATTTTTAGGAAATGTATGTAACTCTTTTCTTATGAAACTTGTATGATTTCCCTATTATGATGTAGGAAATGTTGGTTTGTTTTAATAGTTGTTAATTTGTTCAATGATGAGTCATTGGTTTTGAACTATAAAGCCCTAAATAGGCCAGGTCAAGTTTTTTGAAGCAACGTATTCCTTGTTACAGACCTGCCCATGTGTTAAGATCTGCAGGAGACACCATTCTCTCTGTCTCTCTGCCCTCATAGGTACATCTGGTGAGAATATTGGATATGGCCTTCTCAGTGGGTGCCTCCCTAGGTAGATGAAGGATAAAAACCATAAGATAGTGAATGAGCTATAATTTGTTGAGTTCTTTGGAGGCTTTTTAGTAGAGACTGGATTGCTATCTCTCAGGGGTGCTTGTAATGTGGTTTTCCTGCTTCTTGGCAGGGGGTTGGACTAGATGGCCCACAAGGTCTCTTACAACTCTATGATTCTATGACCAGGATTCATTGGCAGAGAAGGACAAAGACCTTGTAAAATGACACCTATGATCCCTTATTAAAGTGCTGTCAAACTGCTGTCAATAGTGTAGGTGCACCCCATTGCTCTAACTAATACATCACGATGGCTTTTAACACTCTCACTTTCCCCAGTTTTATCGCTGTAATGTTCTGTTGGCAGCCCTTTGCCTCAACTGTTTTATCCACATGATGTGGCAAATACAGCAAAAAAAAAAAAAGGGGGGGGGAGCTGTGTTTACCACATTATAGGGATAAAGCAGTTGAGACAAAAGACTGCCAGCCAAAAGCCACAGGCAGAGGAAGTGTTAGGCAACCTTTCCCCACCTGTCATTTCCTTACTACAAATTCCATCTTCTCCAATCCATTTTGCAGCCGCATGGTGATATTTGGGTTTCTCCTCCCTGTGTTTGCCACAAGGAGTTCAGCTGTCACAGCCATAATGGTCAAAACACAGCTATAATCTGGGACATCAGTTTAGGTCCTCCTGTCATATGAATGAGAATAGTAAAAACCACTGGTACGATTCAAGCTCTGGGAACTAGACTTAAACTGTGGGACACTGTCTCCACATTTAAATTTCACAGGGTAGCATAACTTAACAGAATCATGCAATAAAGAAAATGATACCCTGCATGTTAGAAACCTATAATAATGTGATGGTAAGTTTATAGTTAGGCTTTGCATTGTGGTGTGTGACTAAGCTTCTTCTTTTTCTTTTTCTTTTTTTAAAAAAAAGCAAGTTGATGTTTGATGGTATGTGAAACAGATGGTTGAAGCAAGCCTGGGCTGGCATATCCAACCATGGGGCAAGCATTAACACCTGATATGTCCAGTTAAACTTGGCTCAAACTCAAACCAATTGTAATGCCTTTTGTGTGTGTGTAAAGCAACAGTGAAAAATATACTGAGCATATCCAGACCTGGCTAAACCATTTCCATACATTTAAATGACATAGACTTTCCAAATAAATTCTGGAAATGTTTCTTGTGTGGGTGATGTGAATTGTATGTTCAGAATAGTTAACCCATTGCAGAAATGCAAAAACAAGAAATCTTTGTTGGAAAACATAATCAGACAGCTTTGAAATCCACCCATGATTTCTAAGACTGTGAAACTGATATGGATAAATTACAGACTGAAATATGGCAGCCTAATAATTCTTGGGGAAGCTAATCCACTCCCACTAACTAATTTTGTGGGAGAGGTAGGTGGCTTCCTTTCTCTCTCCTCAACTTTAGGCACCAAGAAAATGGATTATGTGTGGCCTGAAGATAAACAACCCATTCTTCTATCTCAGAATTGCCCCACATCATCATGTTATTCTGTGGACAAGACCTGTTGGTCCTACTATTTTGTAGTAATGTAATTCAGAACGAATTTTCTTTTTAAATTCCTAATTTTAGTAATTGTATTCCCATTACAAAATAAGCTTTGAAAACCACAGAGTTATCAAAGGCTATCTGCATTTTGTGATTTATTCTGTGCATTGAATGACCACAAGGGTCATCCAGCCCAATCCCCTGTTGTGCAGTAAAAGCACAACCAAAGCATCCACAACAAATGGCCATCCAGTCTTTGCTTTAAAATGTCCAGAGAAGGAGATTCCACCACACTACAGGGAACCCTATCAAACTGTCAAACAGCTCTTATCATCAGGACATTTTTCCTAATGTTTAGTTGGAATCTCTTTTCCTGCTTTTTTAATCAATTGTTCCATTTCCTAGTCTCTAAAGCAGCAGGAATATGACATCCTTTCAAATATTTAAACATGGCAATCATCTCCTTTCTCAGACTTTTCTTCTCCAGGCAAAACCTACACAGCTCCCCAAGTCATTCCCCATAAGGCTTGGTTTCCTTTTACCGTTTTAATTGCCATTCTCTGAATATGTTCCAGCTTGTCAATCTCCTTCTTGAACCATGGTGCCCAGAACTGGACACAGTATTCCAGGTGAAGTTTGACCAAAGCAGAATAGAGTGGGACTATCACTTCCTCAATCTAGACACTATACTCCTATTGATGCAGCCTAGATTTGTTGTCCCAATTTAGTGCACATTTGATAAGCATGGTTGCTCTCTATTCCATAGTCTAAGTCATTGATAAGGATGTTGAAGCCCTGGAAAGAACCCTACTAGTCATCTTTCTCTAGTATAAAGATGAGCCACTGTTCAATGCCCTTTAGGTTCAGCCATTTAATAAATTACCAATTCACCTAGTTTTGTCTAGCTCACTTTTTACCAGCTTTTTGTGAGAATATCAAGGGGGTCCTTGGCAAAATCTTGCTAAAATAAAGCTACAATACATTCACAGCACTCGCTTCATCTATCAAGCTCATAATTTTATCAGAAAGAGAAAAAGGCGAAAGATAAGATGGGTCTGGCATGAATTGTTTTTAGGAAACCCATGTTGACTTTTAGTGCTCATGACATTCCTTTCTAAGTGCTCGCAGGCTGTCTGTTTAATGAATCTTTCCTGGTATCAGTGTCAGGCTGAGTGGCCACCTCATCTCACAAGAGGGTTTTGGCCCCTTACTCCTCTTTGGCCATGGATACTGCTGTTCACCCATCACATGACACAGGCTGTGGCCCAGTTCCATTGATGGTAAGTGAATTGTGTTTTGGGTAGCTCTGATGGAGCTACCCACTGTTTTTGACTCCCCCACCCCATCTGATGGAACCAGGGATAGGGTGCCAATGTGTATTACCCTGATGCTCCCATGTGATGGGGGAAGGAGGGAGAGCACCCAGGTTGCCACGAAGTGCCACATGCACCTTCCATTTTGCTGGTGATTGCTGGCAAAACTCAACAAAACAGGAGGGGGGGGGATCAACATGATGAGGTCCTGGGTGATATTTGTTAGGATTCTCTGTTTTACCTTTTTTGAAGATGGGGACAACATTTGTTCTTCTCCATGCTGCTGGAACTTCTGCTGCTCTCCAGGAATTCTCCAAGATGACTGCCAGTGGTTCTGAGACTACTTTTAATATCTTTTGATTTAATTAATCTGGCTCTAGAGTCTTGAATTCATTAAGAGTAGCCAAGTATTGCTGTACTATCTCTTTAGCTATTCTGTGCTGCAATTCCCCTATTACAGCCGCTAATCCAAAAAAGATGTTCACTAGTGAGGTCTTTTCACTGTTAGCACTTCTCAATCTTTTCCATGCAGCAGCTCTGCATTTCCTTGTTTTTCCTTTTGCAACATAGTCAGTAAGAGACTTCACTCCATTTCTGCCTTTTGATGAGTGAAAATAAATTGGGCTGTCCTATGGAGCTGTAGGCTATATTTCAGAGGAAGGAATTCTCAAAATTCCCTCTGAGTATTCCTTGCCAATGAAAACTCTATAGAATTCATGTGCATGAGCACAAAAACACACACATGGAATTAATTCTCCAGAGACACTGAGAAACTCTTTTTCTTCTTCTTGGCTGCTCCCTGAGGAAAAGAGCCAAATTAACAGAGGGAGAAAGAAAGCAGTGGAAAGTAGCCAGAAAAACCCATTGTAGCAAGTGAAACAACAGGGAGAACAAACTTCCACAGAAACAGAAGTAGAGGCTTTTCTTTACAAAGTAAAGAAACATTTGATTTATGATGATCTGAAGACAGGCATTTTTAAGACAAGTGGATTCTCAGATTTTGAAAAGGTCTTCATTTTTTCTTCCATTTGTTAACAACTCCTTAGCAACAGTTGTACCAAATACGCAGCTTGGCTAGGAAAGAAAGTAACTAGCAATGAGTTTGAGGAATGCCATGGATTGCCCACAGGACTAAGAGCCCAGATAAGAATTCAAAATGAGAAATAAGGGCAATGTTTTTGGTTTTAAACAGGTTTCTTTCCAGAGAACTGCAATTTAAGCAACCATTGAAACAAGATAATAGAGCATGCCATTTGCATTGGATATTTCAGGACACTATTTCTGTTCACTGCAAAAGTGTGAAAAATTGGGGAGAAAAATATTGATCATGGTCTCATGCTAAAATAAAATAACCTCCTTTTTCTGGGACCTTTTTGTACCACATATAGTGCTAAAATGCCACTTTAACTGTCATGGCTGCATCCCAGGGAATCCTTATATGTTTTGGTGAGACTTTTGAGCATTCTGTTTGAGATTTCTAAATACTTATCCCCAATCTTCCATCTTAGAGATATCATGTGTGTGACAGCTTCCTTCCAGAGTGGGACCCAAAGCATTTCCTGGAACATGTCAATCAAAAACCTTCAGAATAAAATTGTTCATTTTAAAATATTGCAAACTATTAAATTAAAAATGCCACAAAATGGTAAAAAAAATCATTCTTAAAATCTTCAAAATTTAAAAAGGTGCCCCAGAACCCCAATAATAAAGATCCCAGGATTCAATAGAACGTTGTCATCAAAATCAAAGTAGAATCACCATGCTGTAAAGAATTAGAGTGGCACTAGTTTTCCTTTTTTTTTTTTTTTTTTTGGAAATAATTTGTACCTAACCACTTCCATATCTTCTTGACTACAAGGAAGGATATACATCACCAATTGGGATGGGATGGAGGTAGCATATTGATGTGAATAAAATTGGTGTATGCCAATGTATATGCATAGAGACAACTTAGAAGGAATCACTAAAAAATGTAAAAAACTAAATCCCATTGAGAGCTGTCTTAACTTAACTCACCTTGGTATTGCTCCACCAGATTGCTCATGGCCCAAGATACCCAAATTGGTCTACAGGGTAACTCCATAGACTATTTGAACAACCTGATTAAAATTTCTACATGTAGATACACAATCTAAAAAGAATTCCCAGATCTACAGTTGCCACTCTGATCATGTGGGGTGGGCAAGAGAAAAGTAGGCAAGGATTGGGATTCTAGATCCATGGCTGTCGCACCCTCCCTCAATATTGTCTGTGGAGGTGGAAAGGCAGCTGAGAATCTAGATGTCTATAGTTATGGATTCTCAAAACTAATGCTATTAGAGTAATCTCTCCTCCCTTAGAGTTTTCTCTCAATGCAAAACCTCTTTGAAAAATGGTATAATGTTCAGAAACATTTGGCAGTGGGGAGAAAATTGATTGAATTGTTTATTTAAAAATATTAGCATTTTTCTGAGAAAGAAGAAAGGTGATATTCATCATGTAACTTGAAAATTACTTTCAGGCTATGTGTATAAAGTGTATATTAAATATAAATTCATCTTGTGTTTAGACTAGGGTTCCTTCTTTAAGATATCTCATTAAAAATCCAAAACACTTCTGGTTTCAAAGAATTGTTCTTTTACACAAAAATATGTTTTTTCACAAAATGTTGTTTTTGGCATAAGTGACATTTTTACAAAACTCTGAAATACCAAAAAAAAAAAAATGCAATGGCTGACCATTTTGGAGATGGCAACTTGATAGATGAAGAAAAAAATTCATTGGAAATTTGTGAAGATCATTTATATTGCTGCACTTGAACCGTCATCACTACTTTCATTCTCCATTTCTTGTCACTGACGAAAACTGACTCCCAGACTAAAAGAATTAATGGTTATGTTAAATCTTCTACATTCTTCTTGTGTGTATAAATTCAACGGCTAGAATGCTATGGCAATCTTATGACTAATATATAAGGCATGGCTACACAAGTATATCAATATCAATTCCAGAGCAGAAAGTAATAGCTGACTTGGGGAGCAACCTCATATTTTTGCAAAAGTTCATACTTTTTAAAATTGAAAAAACAAACTTTACAAACTTGAAACACATGAGAGCAAAATATAAAGATAGCTAATATAATATACACTGGATTGATTTGTATGAAATCTGAAATGTATTGGCCTAAAATCCTCTGAGGAGTTACTGGGTTTGCAAATGTCATGATTTTTGTGAAAAATAGAAATGTATTTTAAAAGCTACAATACACCCCCCTTATTTACAGATTTAATATCCACCATTTCGTTTCTACATATTCCACCACCAATCTCCACCCGCAAAGAGGCGTTTGTGGGCATCTCTAAGTCATGTGTGATTCTTTGGTATGTGTCCAGTCCAAATATAGTCACAATATAGTAAAAGTATTGTCCATGGTTTTTGAGGGGTGGTGATAGAACATATCTCCCACAGGTATGGGGATCATACTTTAAAGATGGAAAACCTGTCCAAAAAACTCTAGCAAAGAGAATCCATCATAAGTCCCTTTCTTAGTTTTCTCCCATGATCAAGTTGCCTAATTTCTCAATGTAGAATAGTGAATAGGTACAAAAAGAGTGTGGAAAGCTGAGCCCCCAAATCCATGGCAGCCTCTCTTTCCCAATGTTAAGCAGGATGGGCAACATAGAAAGGTAGCAAGAGTGGGCAAGGGAAAGGTTGTGTCTTCCAGATCCATGGCTATCCCATCCTCCCTCAATGTTCTTGTAGCAAGTGAGTTGGAAAGGCAGCTGAGGATCTGAGTGTCTATAGCCATTCTCCCCATTAATACTTCCAGAGCAATCTCCCTCACCCCTTGACACTTTATCTCCATGCAAACTGTCTTTGAAAAACAGCATAATGTTCAAAGACATTTGGCAGTGGGGAGAAAATTGACTGAATTGTACATTTTAAAATAATGTAAACTTTTATTCTGAGAAAACAAAAAAAGAAAATATTAACCATGAAATTTGAAAACTTCAGGCTATATGTATGGAGTGTGTATAAAACATAATGAATCTTGTGTTTAGATTTGTATCCTGTCTTTAAGATATCTCATTATGTAAGTCAATAGTAATAACAGTAAATTAACAGTTAATAATAACAGTAAATAATCCTGTTAATAATAGCAGAAAATAATCCTGTTGCAGAGTGTTATCACTTTGCCTGATTTCATGCACATATGTGACAAAACATAACAAAAAGTTATAATTTTAGCAACGGGTAACATGAAAGAGAGGAGGAGCCGAGGAGCCTTCTAATCAAGGTGAAAAAAGAAAGTGCAAAAGCTGGGTTGCAGTTAAGCATAAAAAAAAACCAAGATTTATGGCTACCAGGCTGATTGATAACTGGCAAAAGAGGGAGAAAACATGGAGGCAGTGACAGACTTTGTATTTCTAGGTGCAAAGATTACTGCAGAAGCAGACTGCAGCCAGGAAACCTGAAGACACTAACTTCTTGGGAGGAGAGCAATGACCAATCTTGATAAAATAGTGAAGAGTAGAGACATCACACTGGCAACAAAGATCCGCATAGCTAAAGCAATGGTATTCCCCATGGTCACCTATGGATGTGAGAGCTGGACCATAGGGAAGGCTGAGCGAAGGAAGACAGATGCTTTTGAACTGTGGTGTTGGACGAAAGTTCTGAGAGTGCCTTGGACTGCCAGAAGATCCAATCAGTCTATACTTGAGGAAATAAAGCCCGACTGCTCATTGGAGGGAAGGATAGTAGAGACAAAGATGAAGTATTTTGGCCACATAATGAGAAGACAGGAAAGCTTAGAGAAGACAATTATGTTGGGGAAAATGGAAGGAAAAAGGAAGAGGGGCCGATCAAGGGCAAGATGGATTGATGGTATCCTTGAAGTGACTGGCTTGACCTTGAAGGAACTGTGGGTGGTGGCGGCCAACAGGGAGCTCTGGCGTGGGCTGGTCCATGAGGTCATGAAGAGTTGGAAGCGACTAAATGAATGAACAACAACAAAACATGAATATTTGGATTTCCAAATTCTGATTCAGTTTGAAATCAGACTGAATAACATGAGGTTAAATCCAAACCATGAACTCCCCCCCCCCCCCATTCTGAACAGAAAGGAGAAGCTTCACACAGCCCTGTTTCATGACCCAGAGTACTTCACTGAACCCTGCAGGACAAAATAATTCTAATTATTTATGTTATACCTTTTTGAGGTATTTTATGGGTTTTTTGCCCTTTAATAAAATTTCAGATGAAACACTGAGCTTTTTATGTACTATGATAGTTTCCCTTCTCCTCCAGCACTATTTGATGATTTAACCCCACTGTTCAGTCTGTACTTCAGGTAAATGGGGCAAAGTGGGATAAAACTGACTGGACAGAGATAGGACAGGGATGTAAATCTTTGCAAATTTCATTTGGACATACAAGAAGAAATAAATTAAAAACTATTCTCCCTGATGAATGAGGTTAAGAGCAGTTTGGGGAATTATCTGAATTTTTTCACATTTTGAGAGTTTCTATGAAAAATGTGTTCACACACACACACACACACGAAAACACTTTTTTACAAAACAGTGCATTGTTTTGAGTAAATATGCTATTTTCCACAAAATACCACTCAGCATCTGATCATTTTCTCAATAAGGTGTTTCAATGTCCCCTCTACATTGGGTTTCCTTTGGAAAATGTTCAGAAGCAGCTGCAACCGGACTGCTGACTAAGGTTACAATGAACATATAAGTTCTTGGCTACAATACCTTTAATGGCTGAAGACCTCCTGTCATGCAGAAATTATGTACCAGGAGGTAAGGGGGGTTCCTGGTGCATCATTTCTACACATCAGAAGGCCTCTTGAAAGGCATCTTGGCACTTCGATAGATTTTTTCTTATTTTAAGGGCTTGGAGGGGGGTTGGAGAGGGGGTGGAAATCACTCCCACTCCACCCACAGTTCAGCTATACATATCTCTTTTCTTTTTAAAATAATTTTTATTATAGTTTTCAGGTGAATACATTTACAATAAATATACATTTTCTTAAGTAGTATTTCCTCTTGGACAGATCCACATCTAAACAGCAGCATCCTTTCCATCTGTCAGTATTCTCAGCAGTCTAAACTTTCTGCTGCAATCTATTTTATATCCTATATTATTGAAACCTCTGGATATGCTTTTTGTATGTGCAAGAGTGAGGGTTTTTTTTTTTCTTTTCCACCACTCCCCTTCCTTCCTTTTTCTTCATATTCAGGTTCTTCCCAGAAACACTCCACAAATAAATAACAACTCTACATTACCACAAATTTCAAATATTTAAATCAGATTTTTCCATGTTTCTGGAGCAACCTAGTAACTTCCAGTACTGACTTGGATTTTGTCCCTGAAATGACACAGCTAAACTCAACATACAAGATGCTATACTACTCAAAGTGAGGTAATAAAGGTCTCAAGTGTTTCAAACATTGGTTTCAATATCAAAGCTAAGAAGTAGGTTCCAACTTTCTAAGAGTAAGGAATCAGAGGAGAAGAACATCAAAAGGATTAGGGGGAGAAAATGGCACACAATATGGCAGTTAACCTAAATCTGTAGACAGATCTCATGAATGTAGACAGATTTTTTTTCATTTCCAGATTTGGTACAAATAAGCAAGGCTGTGGGTGAGAAAACTAACTGGGATACTGATGGATAGGGTGAAGATTTCCAAATGAATCCCAAAAATAAGAGAAAGACACAAAGGCCTGTTAGTTATGCTTTGCCATTGACAATATATAGCAGTGCCGAAAGGGTGATTTTCTGATTTTTTGAGGATAGTCTTCTATTTGAAAATGTCCCAGGGCATAATCTTCTATTTGAATGCACCCCCCAGTTGAAATAAAATCTCAAAGTACAAGAAATTAAGAAGTGAGAGCTTGGGCCTTGAAGTTCCTACTCATCAGTATAAACCTGGACACAAGTATGCAATATGCAAAATAGTTTATCCTTGTCTCAGTCCTTGTCCTATTGGAACACACAGTGTTCTGATTTTGAAGTAAAAGCACTTCTTTTAGATGCCCGAGTGCTTTAACGATATATTAAGAAATATTCCCCTGTTTTGGGAAATAACTGTTTCCCCCCATATGTATAGCTTGTTCCCTGAAATCGAACCAGGTTAAAATCACAGAGTGTTTTGATAGGAAGGTGAAGTCAGATTAACAAGTTGTTACCTGGGCCAGGTGGTTGCCTGATCATTCCCTCCACAGAAGGCTATCTCCATTGCTTGCATGAATACCTGGAAAATATGTTGTTCTAGTTCAATGTGCATATGCAGATGTTTTCATATCTGCACCTTCACAAGATGGCATTGAAACTCACCTTAGTATTATGGCCTAACTTTACAGAAAGGTAGATGCCCTTTTAAGATTTTGAAAAATAGAAAGAGGTGCTTCACCAAGCAGGGAAGAGTCTAGTGAGCTGATCTCCACTTGGGACAAAGAGAGTGAAAAGAAAGCCTCCGAAGAAGCAATTTCTTTGAGAAGGTTGCTTGGAAGATGCAGAGATTTCATGGGCCAAAACTGAGACCTAAGGATAATCCATTTTCATGTTACAGGAGGCAGGCCTTGTAACAAAGGACAGTCCTTGGTGATGTCACTAAGCATGGCACATTAACCACAGTTTCACAAAATATGTCCTTCAAATAAAAATCCACTAATCTTTCAAATAAGAAATATGCATATTGAGGACAGCATATTTGTTGTTGTGTTATGGTCAACCTATCACTGGACTTTCTTGGAAGATTTGGTTTTCTCTGGTGCAGAAGGCGTATGGCTTGCCCAAGGTCACCTAGCAGGTTCTATGGCTGATATAGAGTCATATTAAGATAGTTAATAGTTAAACTTCAAGATAATATTTAACTATGCCTTGGGGAGCACTATGTTCAGGGAAATTCTACATCGTAGAATGCAGAATTTCCATGTTTTCCTTATCCAAAATTTGGCATTCCCTATCCAGAATCCCAAAACAGAGAAACCTACAACATCCAAAAATAGGCTTGCTGCATCTTCAATATGATATCATTTCAAATACTTAACCATGGCTACTAAGTCCTCTCTTAATTTTCTCTTCTCCAGAGTAAACACAAGCAGCTCTCAGCTGTTCTTCATGGGGCTTGGCTTCCAGACCTTTTATCTTTTGGCTGCTTTTTCTTAATATGTTCCAGCTTGTCAATATGCTTCTTGAAGTCTAGCTAATGTAATCTCCTTAAGGACCCTTCCACACATGCATTATAACCCAGGTTAAACTGGGTTAAAAGGAGTGTATGGCAAAATGATGTTTAGCCAAAATGTAGGAGGAATCAGGTTAAAGGCTGGACAACATGCATTTAAAAGTTGCCCTTTAACTTCGTTCTTCCTGAGAAGCACACTTTTTTGTTGGAAATAGCAACTTTCATCAAGCTTCCACTAGTAATTTGTTTGTATATTATTCTGTTTGCTCACTGTATTGTACATGTATGTTTTGGTATGCAGCTTTCCCTTTACTCTGCATTTCTCAAGGTTGTGGGAGAGGCTGCAGATCACATGATCAGTTCTCAGACTGATCAGATCTCAGACTCCATTTTGGAACACAGAGACACTATTAGACTTTGACTGTTAAGAACAAACTCATGTTGCTGTTGATTGTAAGAAAGATGCCCTGTGTTATTTGCATAGAGAAACTACTTCAAAACCTATCTGTAGCTGGATTTACAAGTTATGTACCTGTATGCTGAATACATGAAGGTTGTGAGTAAACCAGATATGTTACTTTTAAAGAAGTCTATTTTTTGTCTCTTGAGAGCATGATATAGAAACAAGATATTTTATGGGAGAGTAGATTTTTTTGGGCACTAAAAAGAACACTTCTAAAGAACTGCTATATTTTTACATGGGCATAATTTATGTACCTAACAGATCAGATACAACTAGGTTATAACAATTAAAAGCCAAATTGCCTTGCATAAGTAAATGTGGATATATAGCACTGATGAGAAGATTTTACTCAAACAAGTTTTTTGGCTCTTGTCTAGATCATACATTTTACAAAAGGTTATGATTTTCAAATGGTTGTGAATACCATTTTTCAAAGGTTATGATCTCCAAAAGGTCATGCTTTTCCAAAGTTTGTCAATGCCTGTGTAAACTCGCAAACTTGAAAAGTATGCATTTTTCTTCTCTCTCCCCTGTTTGGACTCTCTCCTGCCTCCCATTTCCCTATCATCTTACCAGAGGAAACCTTCCATGCAAGTCTTCAGCCTTTGCCTCTATTCCTCATCCATGGAAGATCCAACAAAGGACCTTGGATCAGAACCCCCTCCCCTACCCAAAGCCCCCTTCTGCTCTTCCAAAGGAGGGGAGACAGAGGGAAGAGGACTTCAGGCCTTGTCGAGTCTTCTCCTGGGAAGTGCAGGGGAAAATGGAGGACAGAGAAAGGGAGGCTGGTAGTGCTAATGCCCATCCCTGCTGATCTCATATCAGCAGGGGTGAGTATCTGGACACACTCCCCCCTGCAAAATCCTGGGATTAGGCCAGCTCCGTGACCTCCATCCCAAGAGAATTTGGGACTTAAAATCCCAATTCTTTTTGCATTTTTACCTGTCTGGAAGGGCCCTAAGAAAATTCTGTAGCCTGGGAGCAACCACTAAAAAGGCAAAAAAGCAAAAATTGCTGCATATTTTCAATACTTTCAACTGATATCAAATAAATTTAGTTCAATTGTTTCTTCTCCTCCCTCCACCATTTCTACAATGAAAATGAATTTGCAAGGAAAAGGGTGGTATGTATCCGTTATTGTTTATAGCATAATTCTTGAGCTAAAAAAAACCCTTTCAAATATTTATTTCTCCATGACAGAAACCACTGGAATGTTTTATTTGCCAAACTGTTTTTGCCAAATGCCTGGGTTTGTTCTCTCAACTCTGTATTTATGGCATGAGTCCCTTAGCCCTTATCTGTTACCACTGAAACAATTCAATATTCCTTTTTCAGCTTTGCAAATCCACAAAAAGATGCATGTGTCATAGAAGAAATTGTCAATATATTTTCCAGTATCATGAGTCAGCTTAGATGTTTCCAATGTGAACTTTCTATATTCTTATGTTGCGTAAGGAAAAAAGCCACATTTTGATTGAAATACAACATATTATTTCTATCAAACAGTAACACCTTCATTAAACTACTTCAGAATCAGCCTCCACTGCAAGAGAAGTTTTGCCAAGAGGATTTGTCCTGGCACAGCTGTCATGCTGTAAATGTCTCAGCCATGAACAAATGCTATCACACAATGCTCTATTTAGCTGGAACTTTATTGGTAAACCACAATCTTTAGACTCTGGTTCTGGTGTTGCAATAAGCTCTCCTTTGGCTAATATGAGAACATCTCAAATCTCAAATCTCTTGCAAAGAGGACCCCTTCCTCTAGAATCCACTTGGCATCTTCTACATGTGAACACTTGAGGAGACAGAACTTTTCAAACATCTTGTATCAATAAAGTATGTCTTTCCTAGAATCCTACAAATATTATGGTTTCTTCATATAATTTATATCAATTGCTGGAGAAAATTAAAGAGAAAGCACTACTGCATTCATGTCCCATACTTTCCAAGATTCCCCAGATATAAACTAGGACACTTGTCAGCAAGAGGATACAAACTAGGAGGGGCTGCAGCAGTGTACTTTGTCCGAACCTACTGGAAAGGGTGAAACTTTCCACTCTCCTCTCCCTACTGATGACTTAACAGAATAAAGCAAATATACTACATGTTTCAATTCTAACAAGATGGATGCTGCCACAGTTCCCACTTTCAACCTGTAATATAGCCTGTGTTGGGTGTAAATGTCAGGTGGGGGCAGCCCTATAGCTCTGAACTTGCCCTAACATATGGCTAATGGGCACAAACATATAATGGCACAATGTTATTTAGTCTATGCTAGAGTTGACTCTTTCAATACATTGTTGAATGAGGAGCCAACACTGAGTAAATTTTACTGATGCAATAGAACTACTTTAGTTAGTACAAACAATATGATTTAGGCCAATATATGAACAAATTCATGGTCCACAAGACGTATATTACACACCTCACTCTCTGTTTGCCTTAGATCAATAGCATGTCTAGAATTAGTCTAAAATCTAACAGACATACACACCCTCTTTTGCTTAAAACCTTGCCTTGCCATGGAAGGAAGCACTCAGACGTATACAAAATAAACATCTCTACCCAGAGAGTTCACTAAGCAAAGTTAACCCCACAGACAGTCAATATTTGGTTAAGAGCCTTTAAATTGCTCCAGTATTACAAGAACATCCAAAACAGGAAATGAAGGACATTGTTATTTCATGATAAAGATTTCACCTTCAATTACAAACCATTCTGTGCCATTAGGTGACTAATTCTCGTATTCCAAATGAAATCATAATCGCCAATAGCCATCAGCAGTCATTCAAGAATGCCTGTAGTGCTCTTGGAAATCTCATTGCTTTGCCTTTTTCCTAGCATTAAATCTTCTGCATTTGCTAACTATGGATTTCTTTAACATAACAAAAATGTACGTGTTCCTTCCTCCCAGCTGTTAACTTTCAGCCTTCGCCTTACAAAAGTACCATTTATGAGATCTTTCCAAAAGAATATCTCAAACTGAAGCAATTTACACATTTCATTAGTAGGCGATACTGGCTTATAAAGATAGGAGGTCCCTTTCAACACAGTCACTTATGTCTCCAAATATTGACCCTCCATTAGTTATGCCAAGAACTGGTGCTACAACACATAGATTGTGTGAATTGGTTAGAACAGGGAAATGAATCAAATGGTCTTGTGAATCCCCGGTAGACTTGCCGATAACTGTTAGAAGGAATATTTATCTGATCTTAGGTAACCGTAGAAAGGCTTCTACAAGGTAGTTTTAGTTGGATATGTGGGTTCCATAAATATTGCTATATAATGCAGTTAGAAAATGAATTACATGATCAATGTAGGAACCATCCAAACAGGGCCCAAAATGCGGGAGCTCCCATGGTTTTACCAGAGGCAATCAAACAATGTCTCCAGTAAAACTGAATCAATTTTAGACAAAGCAGGAAAACCCTGTTTTGTCCCAAATTAATTTGATACTCCATAAAACTCAGGTCTAATGGAGTATGGAACCTGTGGGGACTGGCTGCACAGCCCAAAGATGATATATTAAAATGGTTAAAATATATACATTAGAACTAGTTCACCAGATTAAAATTGCCATATTAAAATTGTCGTCCAAAACAGTCCAAGTACAGTCCTATAAAATCTTGTCTTCCCAGTAAAACAACTATTCTGTGAACGTTTGATCCCATGACCAGGATGTAAGTTTCTTCCGGAAGGTAAAAAGGGAGGGGGCAGATCTAACCTCATTAGAGAAGGAGTTCCACAGCTGAGGGGCTATCACAGAGAAGGCCCTGTCTCTCGTCCCCACCAAACACGACTATTATGGTGGTGGGACCGAGAGTAGGGTCTCTGCAGATGATCTTAAGCTCCTTGATGTTTCATAGAGGGAGATATGTTCAGACAGGTAAACTGGGCCAGAACTGTAAGTTTTTGTGAACGGTTGTGTTTCTATCCAAGTTCTCCTCCACGAATGGAATTCATGAGGATGGCTTAGTGCCCACTATATTCAGCAACCTCAGTCAGGCAAATAAACTTCCAGAACATGAACGACAACTTCATGCACCTTAGCACCACTGTCTGCCGAAAATGGGGAACATTTAATCTTCTGTGTAGGGGATAAATGGTACAAATATGATATTTATCTTCCACAGTCGGTATATCATCAAATTTTATCTCAAAGCTTAAAGTGTCTTTGCAATCATATTTCAAAAGCCAAAGCATTATCAAATAAACAACTGGTGTGAAGCAAGAAATATATGGTGCACCTTTGATTAAAACAGAGTTGGAAAGCCTGTGTCTTTCCTGATGTTATGGGACCAGTTCCCATCAGCCCTGGCCAGCTTTACCAAAAGGGATTTGCCAATTCCAAGTTATCCCCACACCTCTGTGTTGAAACACTAATATTTTTTGTGTTAAACTTCCTTTTATGTCCTTTTCTCTCTTTTCCTTTCCTTTTATGCTTTTAAAGGTCTCTTCCACCCCCATGCCTTTTTTCTTAAACTATTTGAGAAAGTTTGTAAAATAACATTTAATTGGATAGGGACAGGAACCAAGCCTCATAAACTTTATATCTCTTGTCAGTTACTTTGCCATCATAGACTCCAAGGCAAAGAATGGTTCATTATCCCAGGTCACCACCTTTGACACATCTAACCTTACAGAAATGAACCTTTTAGTAATGTGCCCAGATTGGAAAGCTGTTTAATTTATGGTCTCACTAGATTCGTGGCTCCGCTGCCTAATGTATGCCTGATTTGTATGCCAGTACTACTCCCTGGTGAGAAATATGAAATAGCTGCATCATATATTAGAAGGGATGGAAAGAGCCAAAGATTGCAGTGTAGTTACGGCTTTAGCAACTTGGTAATGACTTACATAATGGTCCTACTTATATGTGAAACCATGGCATGATTCATATCTCAGAAATCTTTACACGATCTGTGTCGCTCCCTATTTTGAATTAATGTTCCACTTTTCTGAGGTTATGCACCAGTAATCAGCATGTTTTATTCCACAAACAAGCCCTGCTCTTGCTCTGACATTATTAATAGGGGAAAAGATCAGACATCCGGTTTATGAAAGAATTCACACAGACCTGCCAGAATGAGAAGTATTTATTTGAGCACACAACACTTTGGTCCTATGCACAGTTATTTTGACAGTAAGTCCCATTGAACTGACTAGGACTTACATCTGGAGTTAAATGTAACCAAACAGGATAAAAAGGACAGGACTCTGCCATCATTCTGTGGGTCAAATGAAGTGAGAATTAGTAGTTTGATACCACTTTAACTGCCATGGCTCCATCCTGTGGAATTCTACTGTCTGTGGTTTGCTGTGGCTCTCTGACAAAGAAGGATAAATTTCTCACAAAACTAAAAATCCCAGAATTCCATAACATTGAGCCATGACAGTTAATGTGTTGTTAAACTGCTATAATTCTGGATTATGATATAGCCAGCATGAAAGACCATATCACCTTCTACAAGCCTACACAACTTCATGGGGGACACAGAGAGAGTCTCCTTGAGGACTGAGTAAACACAGTCGGGTGTCCCCTTGTGCAATGATACTTGTAAAGGGCTAATCTTTCCAATTCAAAAGCATTGCTTTACGTTTTAATCTGGAGATTTGTCTCTAATCACAGGTCCTAGTCCTCTAGACTAGGAATTGCCACTAGCTACTTTATTGACATGTTATAACTTCTTGAACATGAACTGTATGTTCCTAGCATCCTGTTGGTTAATAGGAATATTTGATAATTTCATTTCAACAGCTGTCTCTGAAATCAACTTTATAGCCCTGGTTAAGATGCATGTCTGGAAATCACAGAGTTTTATATTAGTTTAGTGCTACAGAATTAAATGTTAAGTGATCAGCAAAAGGAGGAAAACCAAACAGAGAGAATCAGATGAACCATTAGATGGCACCTTAAAGCAAAAAACACTATATAGAAATTGATTATTTATTTAGTTTTCTCTTTCTAATTTTAGCAATAGAGTGTTTTGTATCTTGTTCATGAAAAAATCTGAGAATTTTGCTAAGTTTTAATCAAATCTAAACGGAACAAAATTCTCTTATATGTTCGCTGGTTAAATTCAGTACATCTAAGCAAGAAGAATGCATTTTACTATTTGTCCATGTGGTTATTAAAGAAAAGGAACTCCTAAAGGAAAATGGCAATCACAATTCAGCACCAGAAAGATGGTTGAATACAAAGATTAATCAAACTTAGATCAGACTTTTAAGACTTTTGCTTGCAGTCTGATCCTTTTCATCATGTTTGTGATGCATTTGTGAATTATGGAAGTGCTCAGTAAAAAAAAACAAATAATTCTTTCCTCTGCATTTTCTAAAAAAATGTTCGATAATAGGTAAATGGAATAAATTAGTATTGCAATAGATCAAGAAATCCTACTATTATGATACAGTTGCTTGGGGAGGATCTATTAGTCATAATGTTTAATGGGATTGTTTTCCCTTCAGTCTTGTACTGTTGGGTTTCATTCCTAGTCTTATGCCTTGAGATATTTTACTTGCTAAGCAGTGTTACAAATGCCATCTGTTCTACTCAGTGACGCTGGGTGGCATGTTTAAAAGATAAATAAATAAAAGTGATATTTAGAGATTTTTATCTAATCAGGATTCCACAATAGATGACAAATTGCCCTCTTTTAAACCATGATGTATAATTAATTACACTGAAAGCATTTCCCCCTTCAGCAGCATGAGGGGAGAAGGTTAAGTGAAAGCTCTTGGCATGCTGAATGTGTGTGGTTTGTAGCTGAGAGCCCCTGAAAAGAAATAGGGATAAAGAGAGACTATTGAGCATAGTGTAGAGGAGTGTAGATTCAGCACATAGTATATATTCCCTTCATAGCCTAACAAACAGAATAACATGAGATCCACTCCATCCCACATTGATTTCCATTTTTATTCTTTTGAAGTATTTTTCTTTTTACAAATGTGGAAACAAAGCACATTAAAACAGAGGCACACACATTGCAGAATGAATAAGAAAACAATTATCTGCAAAAAGCATCCAGTGGAATCCACAGACAAGACAGGTCTCAAGATGCCCATAAGACAGTTATTTTATTAATAGACTGAAATGTGTACATATTCTCACTTTTTAAGAGAACCTTTAAGAGGACTTTCTTTTAAAGGAGATTATATACAATCATAAAAGAACACATAAGTACACAAGAGATACAGTCCACCTCTGCAGGAGTGTACCATACACCAGACAGCTGTGGACAAGTCTACACAGGGACTACCAAATGCAGCGCCCAAACACAAATCAAAGAACATGAAAGACACTGCAGACTACTTCAACCTGAGAAGTCAACCATAGCAGAGCACCTGAAGAACCAACCTGGACACAGCATATTATTTGAAAACACAAAAGTGCTGGACCACTCTAACAACCACCATGTCAGACTACACAGAGAAGCCAATGAAATCCATAAGTATGTGGACAATTTCAACAGAAAGGAGGAAACCATGAAAATGAACACAATCTGGCTACAAGTATTAAAAACTCTTAAATCAGGACAGTAAATAAAGAGCAACACTAAAAAGGGGAGGGGAATTCCAGAGAAGAATAAATCAGGACCAGCTAACACCTCCCAACAAAGGATTCCCACAGGCAGCAATTAGCCAGGCCTTGAAGCTACAAGGCTTTGCACTGCTAATCAAGGTGATTAATTAGAATCATAGAATCATAGAATCAAAGAGTTGGAAGAGACCTCATGGGCCATCTAGTCCAACCCCCTGCCAAGAAGCAGGAATATTGCATTCAAATCACCCCTGACAGATGGCCATCCAGCCTCTGTTTAAAAGCTTCCAAAGAAGGAGCCTCCACCACACTCCGGGGCAGAGAGTTCCACCGCTGAACAGCTCTCACAGTCAAGAAGTTCTTCCTCATTTTCAGATGGAATCTCCTCTCTTGTAGTTTGAAGCCATTGTTCCGCGTTCTAGTCTCCAGGGAAGCAGAAAACAAGCTTGCTCCCTCCTCCCTGTGGCTTCCTCTCACATATTTATACATGGCTATCATTTATTTTATTTGCTTTATTTTTATACCGCATTTTTCAGCCTAAATCGGCGACTCAATGCGGTTTACAATGCAATTTATATAACAATAACAATTAGTTAAAACACAACATACATGACAGACAATACAAGACAAACAATGTGGTCATCAACGCCTCAGTAAAAATCAGATTCCGTTCTCATAATCCTTCTACCATTCCTTTGTTCATTTATACCATTTTCATGAGTTCAGTTGCCTTGTTGACCGAACGCCTGTTCATAGAGCCACGTCTTGACCTTCCTCCGGAACTCCAGCAACGAAGGGGCCTGCCTGATGTCAGCGGGTAGGGCATTCCATAGCCGAGGGGCCACCACCGAGAAGGCCCTGTCTCTCGTCCCCGCCAGCCGCGCCTGCGACGCAGGCGGGACCGAGAGCAGGGCCTCCTGGGACGATCTTAACGTCCTCGTCGGTTCATCGGTGGAGATGCATTCGGAGAGGTAAGCGGGGCCAGAACCGTTTAGGGCTTTATAGGCTAAAGCCAGCACCTTGAATTGTGCCCGGTAGCGGATTGCCAGCCAGTGGAGCTGGCTCAGCAGAGGAGTGGTGTGCTCCCTGAGTGCCGCTCCCGTTAGTAACCTGGCTGCCGAGCGCTGGACCATCTGAAGCTTCCGGGCAGTCTTCAAGGGCAACCCCACGTAGAGCGCGTTGCAGTAATCAATCCGGGATGTAACCAGAGCATGGACTACCGTGGCCAAGTCCGACTTCCCAAGGTACGGGCGCAACTGGCGCACAAGTTTGAGTTGTGCAAATGCTCCCCTGGACACCGCCGAAACTTGGGGTTCCAAGCTTAGCGAAGAGTCCAGGATCACACCCAAGCTGCGAACCTGCGTCTTCAGGGGGAGTGTAACCCCGTCTAACACAGGCTATAACCCTATACCCTGTTCGGCCTTTCGACTGACCAGGAGTGCCTCTGTCTTATCTGGATTCAATTTCAATTTGTTAGCCCTCATCCAGTCCGACACAGCGGCCAAGCAACGGTTCAGGACCTGAACAGCCTCCTTAGTAGTAGGTGGGAAGGAGTGACAGAGTTGGACGTCATCTGCGTACAGATAACACCGCACCCCGAAACTCCGGATGATCTCTCCCAACGGCTTCATGTAGATGTTAAATAACATGGGGGACAATATTGAGCCCTGCGGGACACCACAAGACAATGGTTGTGAGGTAGAGCAGTTGTCCCCCAGCAACACCTTCTGAGTACGATCCTCTAGGAAGGACCTGAGCCACTGCAGAACAGTGCCACCAAGGCCCATTCCCGCGAGGCGTCTCAGAAGGATACCGTGGTCGACGGTATCGAAGGCTGCTGAGAGGTCCAGCAGAACTAACAGGGACACACTCCCCCTGTCTAGCTCCCTGCGCAGATCATCCACTAAGGCGACCAAGGCTGTCTCGGTACCATGTCCCGGCCTGAAACCAGACTGTGCCGGGTCTAGATAATCAGTGTCTACCAAGAATACCTGGAGTTGTGAGGCCACCACACGTTCCAGGACTTTGCCCAAAAAGGGAAGATTGGAAACAGGCCGATAGTTGACGAATTGAGTGGGATCCAGTGATGGTTTTTTCAACAGCGGTTTTATCACAGCTTGTTTTAAGCTGGCTGGAATTTTGCCTTCCCTATCATAACCCCTCTCAGCCTTCTCTTCTTCAGGCTAAACATGCCCAGCTCGTTAAGCCGCTCCTCATAGGACTTGTTCTCCAGACCTTTTATCATTTTAGTCGCTCTCCTCTGGACACATTCCAGCTTGTCACTATCTCTCTTGAATTGTGGTGCCTAGAACTGGACACAATATTCCAGATGTGGTCTAACCAAAACAGAATAGAGGGGTAGCATTACTTCCCTAGATCTAGACACTATGCTCCTATTGATGCATGCCAAAATCCCATTGGCTTTTTTTGCCGCCACATCACATTGTTGGCTCATGTTTAACTTGTTGTCCACGAGGACTCCAAGATCTTTTTCACACGTACTGCTCTCGAGCCAGGCATCCCCCATTCTGTATCTTTGCATTTCATTTTTTCTGCCAAAGTGGAGTATCTTGCATTTGTCACTGTTGAACTTCATTTTGTTAGTTTTGGCCCATCTCTCTAATCTGTCAAGATCGTTTTGAATCCTGCTCCTGTCCTCTGGAGTATTGGCTATCCCTCCCAATTTGGTGTCGTCTGCAAACTTAATGATCCTGCCTTCTAACCCTTCATCTAAGTCATTAATAAAGATGATGAACAGGACCGGGCCCAGGACGGAACCCTGCGGCACTCCGCTCGTCACTTCTTTCCAGGATGAAGAGGAAGCATTGGTGAGCACCCTCTGGGTTCGTCCATTTAACTAATTAGAGATCCACCTCACCGTAGTTTTGCCTAGCCCACATTGGACTAGTTTCCTTGCCAGAAGGTCATGGGGGACCTTGTTGAAGGCCTTACTGAAATCCAGGTACGCTACATCCACGGCATTTCCCGCATCTACCCAGCTTGTAACTCTATCGAAAAAAGAGATCAGATTAGTCTGGCATGACTTGTGTTTGATAAATCCATGTTGACTATTAGCAATGACCGCATTTGTTTCTAAGTGTTTGCAGACCACTTCCTTAACAATCTTTTCCAGAATCTTGCCTGGTATTGACGTGAGGCTGACCGGACGGTAGTTGTTTGGGTCATCCTTTTTTCCCTTCTTGAAGATTGGGACCACATTGGCCCTCCTCCAATCTGCTGGAACTTCTCCCGTTCTCCAAGAACTCTCAAAGATGGTTGCCAATGGTTCCGAAATGACTTCCGCTAGTTCCTTCAATACTCTGGGGTGTAGTTGATCTGGCCCTGGGGACTTGAACTCATTTAGAGCGGCCAGGTATTCCTGTACGACTTGTTTCCCAATTTGGAGTTGGATGTCCTCAAATCCCTCATCCACTCCATCTTGCTGAGGTTGAAGATGACTTTCTTTTTGTGAGAAGACCGAGGCAAAGAAGGTATTTAGTAGTTCTGCCTTTTCCCTATCCCCTGTCAGCATTGCCCCATCTTCTCCTCGAAGAGGCCCTATCGCCTCCTTGTTTTTCCTTTTTCTACTGACATAAGAAAAGAATTCCTTTTTATTGTTTTAATGTCCCTGGCAAGCCTGAGCTCGTTTTGTGCTTTAGCCTTGCGGACCTTTTCCCTACAGCTGTTGGCTATTTGTTTGAATTCCTCTTTGGTGATTTCTCCCTTTTTCTCTTTTGTGTCTCAGCACAGTTAGAAGTTCTTTGGACATCCATTCTGGCTTCTTTGCACTTGTCCAATTTTTTCTTTTTGTTGGCACGGTTTGCAACTGCGCCTTGAGTATTTCACTCTTGAGAAACTCCCATCCATCCGTAACTCCCTTGTCTTTTAGTATCTGTGTCCACGGAATGCTGCTCAGTGTTTCCTTCATTTTTTGGAAATCAGCTCTCCTAAAGTCCAAAATGCGGGTTTGACTTGTCTTAGTTTCGGCCTTTCTTTGTACCTCAAATTGCAGGAGCACATGGTCACTTGCCCCTAAGGATCCTACCACTTCAACCACATCGATCAGGTCCTCCACATTTGTTAGGATGAGATCAAGAGTAGCCAATCCCCTTGTTGCCTCTTCTACCTTCTGGACCATGAAATTGTCTGCAAGGCAAGCGAGGAATTTGTTGGACCTTGTACTCTTGGCCGAGTTTGTTTTCCAGCAAATATCGGGATAGTTGAAATCGCCCATGACTACTACATCTCTTCTCTGTGCCTGTTTGGTCAACTGTTGGCAGAAGACTTCATCAAGTTCTTCCTCCTGGCTTGGAGGTCTGTAGTAGACTCCTACAACAAGATCTTTTTGAGTCCCAGTTCCCTTGATTCTTATCCAGATGCTTTCAAGCTGGTTTCCCGGATTGCTGTCATGCATTTCTTCTGCAGCATAAGAGTTTTTGACATATAAGGCTACTCCGCCTCCTCTCCCCTTTGTTCGGTTTCTGTGAAAGAGGTTATAGCCCTCGATGTCTACATTCCAGCGATAGGAGTCATCCCACCAGGTTTCAGTGATGCCTATGATATCATATTTGTGGTGTTGTGCTAAAAGTTGGAGTTCGTCATGTTTATTTCCCATGCTCTGTGCATTAGTGTAAAGACATGTGAGCCCCTGAGATCTTCCCCTGAGCTGTTTAATTGGGATTATTGTGCTTTCGGTACTTGGTCCTTTTTGTGTTTGTGCAGCCCTCCGTTTAGCCTTGTGGCGGTTCCCTGACATTATGGGTAAAGTAGTGTTTGCAAGGCTGTTGTCCCCCTCCCCCAGTGGGCCTAGTTTAAAGTGCGCCTAATGAGGTTTGCGAGTCTGTGAGCAAAAAGGTGTTTTCCTACTTGTGTGAGATGCACCCCATCCCTTGCCAGTAGGCCATCCTCCTGGAAAAGCAGGCCATGGTCAAGGAAGCCAAAGCGTTCCTCCTGACACCATTTTCTAAGCCAGTCATTGACCTGTACTATTTTTCTGGCCCTTGTAGGACCGTGTTTTATGACTGGGAGGAGGGATGAAAAGACCACCTGTACATTACATTGCTTTAGCTTTGTTCCTAGAGCTCGAAAATTATTTGTGATCTTTTGAACAGTATGCCTAGCAGTATCATTGGTTCCTACATGAATCAACATGAGGGGAGGACGGTAATGGGGCTTGAGGAGCCTGGTGAACCTCTGAGTGATATGGTGTATTTTTGCCCCCGGTAGGCAGCATATTTCTCGAGCCATCCCATCCGGTCTGGAAATGACGGCTTCCGTTCCTCTAAGGAGGGAGTCGCCTACTACCAAGACCTGTTTACTTTCAGGAATGGCAGGGCCCCTTTTGCGCATTGTAGTGTGTAGGTCCCCAGAAAAGTGATCCTGTTGGTGTGAATTGTGTAGGTGTAAAGTGTTGTCCTCCTCCTCGACATCCCCAGTGCATTCATCAAGGACAATCCATTGAGATTCATCCAAGAGCCTAGCGTTCTCCTGTATGTGTTCCTGTTGCACCTGGTCTATGGTTGGGGATGGTACACCTGCATGATTGTGTAAGTGTGAATGTTGTGAAGTGTTGTCCCAAACAGGGCTATCCCCCTCACACTGGTCAAGGACGAGCCACTGATCAGTATCTAAGCCATTCTGGTCTTCCTCAATGTGTTGTGTTTCTTGGTCAAGTGATAGCTGTGTGAGAATTTGGAATCTATTGTGTAACTGCAGCTGAGAAGAAGTATTCTGAGGAGGCTTCCGGGTCCTATGTCTCTTTCTAAGGGTGACATTCCTCCAAGCCTGAGGGTTGTCCACATCTGAGGTGATCTCCTCTTGAGCCTCCCCGTAATGTTGATGTGATATAGGCTGCGTGTCTAGCACAGCATGCTGTGTGGTGTCTAAGAACGGCTCGAGTTCCTGAATGCCCTTAAGGGTCTTAATACGGTCCTCGAGTTGTCGGATCCTGTGTTCCATGTGAGTGATCTGTTTACACTTGGGGCAAATATAATTGAGTAATTGTAGTGTGAAAAAGCTGAACATGCCACAGCTTGTGCATGAGACTGGAAGATTTCGTGTTTGTTCCATCTGGGGGTTGCTAATGACCTCCTCTTGGTGTGTGTTTTATGTTGCTGTCTGTATGCAGGGGTGAAAGTGTAGGTTACTGAGTGTATGAGTTCCTGATGGCGCGCGCGACCCTGGTTTATATAGGGTAACCAGGAAGCAGAACAGGAAGCCCTGGCTCTCAAACAAAGCAGTTAATTTTTAAACACAGAGAGCTCCGCCTCTCAAACAAAGCAGTTAATTTTTAAAACACAGGAAGCTCCGCCTCTCAAACAAAGCAGTTAATTTTTAAACACAGAGAGCTCCGCCTCTCAAAGCAGTTAATTTTTAAACACAGAGAGCTCCGCCTCTCAAACAAAGCAGTTAATTTTTAAACACTCACTCACTCAGATTTCTAGTGCTCTCTAATACAAAGCTTATCCTGAAGCAGAAGGGAACAAAATGGATTCTGCTTCCTCAACTTCTGTGGAAGCCCAGCTGCCCCTTGACTTCAAACCCTGGTTTATATAGGGTAACCAGGAAGCAGAACAGGAAGCCCCGCCTCTCAAACAAAGCAGTTAATTTTTAAACACTCACTCACTCAGATTTCTAGTGCCCTCTAAGACAAAGCTTATCCTGAAGCAGAAGGGAACAAAATGGATTCTGCTTCCTCAACTTCTGTGGAAGCCCAATTGCAACATTCACACTTGCCCCCAACAGACAAGAGTTCTTTATCCTACCCTGGACATTCCACAGATATATAAAACCCACGTGCCTAGTTTCCAACACACCTCACAATCTCTGAGGATGCCTGCCATAGATGTGGATGAAACGTCAGAGAGAATGTTTCTGGAACATGGCCATACAGCCCAGAAAACTCACAGTAACTCAGTAATTCCTGCCATGAAAGTCTTCAAGAACACATAGCATGCAATTGTTGATTTATATCTATAGTCCGTACATACCTGTTTAAAACAAACTTCAAAATTTTGTTTAGTCAGATGAATAACATATTTCTTATTGCGAATTATGACTGAAGTGCTGTGCTAGGAGACAGCAGTCTGTCATGTTACTATGTCTCTATAGTTTTGTCTCCTAGTGCTACCCTCTAAACTCAACTTTTAAATAATTTATTTATTTGTATTTATTTACTTTATTTATAACCCACCTTTCTTCTCAAGGGGACTTAAGGCGGCTAACGGCTACACACTTTGATCAATTTAAAACAAAGCAAATATAAAAATTAAAAAGTACAGTGTGTTAGGTTAAAATACAATAAATATAACTGAAATCCATTTTAAAACACACAATCCACCCAACCCCCCCCCCCCCCCTCCAACTCTCTCCACCAATGTCTAAATGCCTGCTTGCAGAAAAAAGTCTAGGCCTGCTTGCAGATGGCCAACAGCAATTAGACGACCTTGGTCTCTCTTGAGAGGGAATTCCACAGTCTGTGACCAGGCAGCAAAAAGGTTCCTCCTGTGTTCCCAACAAACATTCTGGAGTGGGTGGTGAGATGGAGAGAAGGCCCTCCCCAGTTGATAGCCTATCAGGTTCATAAAATGAGATGTGGTTCTTCAGATAACCTGAAGCGGAGCCATATAGGGCTTTGTAGGTCAAAACCAGCACTTTGCATTGTGCCTGGAAACATGTTGGCAGCCAGTGGAGATGTTGCAACAATAGAGTGGTGTGCTCCCTGTAGCCAGCCCCAGTTAGCAGTCTAACTACTTCCCTTTAAACCAACTGAAGTTTCAGAGCACTTTTCAATGGCAGATTTGGGGTAAGCATCATTTTTTTGTGCATATGCATAAACAATCCCTTATAACACTTTCTCTCTGGAGTGTGTGCCCAGTGTTATGATGTCATTTTAATCAGATGTTCTTGGACTCCCAACCTTGTTGGTTGATCCTGCTGCAGGGCAAAGATAGTGTCACATGGCAAATAAAACTATATGCTACAAGAGAAGTGGAGGGAATGTGGCATTGTTCTTATTTCATCAGTCTTCCAGTGTTGGCTTAAAGAAGACTCTAACAGGAGATTCAAGGGAGTGTTTTGAGATTGTTGTTTTTAAGCATCACAAGACATCAGTATAATTTGTGACCTAAGATACTCCATTCAATTTGGCACCATAAATAACCTTGGGTTTTTTTTAAAAAAAATTGCAAAAGTATTGCATTCATGCACTGATGATGAACTCATTTCTGTCTAGGGCTTTGCTGTTAATGTGGCAAAGGGCAGACAAAGGCACCAGACAATGTAAACTTAAGTGCTAGGCCAGCTTAATGAGAAGAGCACTAGAAAACATGGGGCTGGCTTCAACTTGCGCAGTTTTTACTGACAAGGAGAAAACATGTAGGGAACCAAAGCAAACATGTTTTTATAAGCTCTATTTGGATAATCCTGCCAGGTTGTGCTTGAGCCTTCTGACCCAAATAGGCATGGTCCATACCTCTTTGGAGATGTGTCTGGTTGTCCTTTGCTTTCCTTCTTCTTTACTACTTCACCTATGTCTTGGATTGCCCTAAATGTTTACTTCTGACACCAAACCCAACATGAGGGCTAGCCACAGACCTAGGTAAATGGAAGTTATTTTGGACAGAGTTAGCCAAGGATTGTTTATTGGTAGTTGTCAAAATTTCTATAATATTGCCTCAACCACTCCTAGCATACACATGATGCCAAATATGGTGAATCTATATGCCAGCCTATCCTAACTTGATTCTTTCCAGATCTGGGACTTCACCTCTCTTCAGCCTCAGCCAGAACAGCCAGTGAGGAGAATGCTAAAAGCAGTCATTGAAATCCCTCATGTTGGCAAATACTGCTTCATATCATCATGGGATCATCTCTAATTCCTCAACATGACTGGAACTGACAATAGGAGAACTGTTAGTCTAGACAACCGATGTATGTGTGTATGTTATGTTTGTGTGTGTAGAATAGGTTGCCATATAGATCCACCGTATTTGGCATCATATGTATGCTAGGAGTGTTGGGACACAGACGCCTTAAAGGGCCAGACTCAGAATTAGTTCCAAAGTAAAGTTTATTAAGCAAAGAAAAAAGGGCTCAGAGACACTTAACTCAGTGCCTCTGGCCAAACTCAAAAGCAGAAACCAGTCTTGGTTCAAAAGAGTTAACTGAAGCAATAATCTGGATTATCCTCAGAAAAGAACTGGATTAAAACAAAGCACTCCGCAAGTCCCCCAAAATAGCACAGCAATTACACAGTTCACAAACACAAGGGCCGCAGGGAAGAAAGCGTAGTCAAATGAAGTCCGAAGGTTGAAGCAAGCCGAATTCAAAGTAGCAAACTCCCAAGGTCCACGTAGTCAGCATCGAAGTCAAGGAAGGGAGAAGTCAGCACTCACGGAAATCCAAGCCAAGTCAAAAACACACACGAATGGAAGCAGTAACCTGTAGGTCCAGGACCCAATACCAACACGAAATAGGCAGCGACAAGAACCCAATGCACGATCCAACACTTTGCCTTCTGCCAAGGTTTCCCATTTCAGAGCCTACTTTTATCATACACATCATCATCAGAAGATGAGCTGACCTCCGCCCCATCATTACCTCTTACAGCGTTCTTGACTCCACATGTGAACTCCTGCTCCCATCCCTCCAACTTCTCCATCTTCTGTCAAGACTTAAATCCCCCCAAGACTCAGATGTATTTCCTGTTTGCCAATCCTCATTACCGGAGAAACCCATAAATGTGTCACTAGACGTCAGCTCTGCACATACATCTTGTACCTCTTTTACCTTAGTCCAGTCCAATGTGTCATCCCCATCCTCATCACTCCCAGACCCATCATTCCCCGAGAAACCCATAAATGATTCTTCATCTGTGGGAGCAGTAAATATATCCCAGATCCTCTTCCTTTGTTGCTCCGCATCAGACTCCTGCTCCCAAGTAGTCCTTTTCCTTCCCTTAGACCAATCCATGATGTTTCCTTCCTCTTCCTCACTTGTTGACCCATTGTCCCCAGAGAAACCCAAGAATGATTCCCCATCTGTGGGAGCATTAAGTATATCACGGATCCTCTTTCTTTGTTGCTCCTCATCAGACTCCTGCTCCTGAGTAACCCGTTTTCCCCTTCTAGTGTCCACACTACTGGTAGCATCATTACTCGCAGGCTCTACTACAACAAGGAGTGATTAGGAGCTGTGTCATTTGTCTTTCAATAAGAATTTATCAAATTCTCAATTTCTGAATCAATAATCAAACAGGAATGCTGTTAGCTTTCCATATTAATGTCTCCTCTGAATGTTCAGATTTCATTCTCAAATCAAAATGGAACACAGCATATATTAGGACCATAGTCTCTAATCCAGGCCTAAAGTGAGATCTTTCAAAGCCCTTTTCTTCAACCTACCACCCTCACAGGCATCTTCAATGCAATTTTGAGATAAGCATTTTCAGAAGAAGCAATAACAATCATCTTCTAAATAACTCACGTGAAGGAACCATTTCATAGATCACCATAAGTTGGACCTGAAAGCCCATTACAACAAGAAAGACAATGTTTCATTCATGATCTTATTGTATAGTGGTTCTCAACCTGGAGTCCCCAAATGTTTTTGGCCTGCAACTCCAGAGAAATCCCAGCCAGTTTACCAGCTGTTAGGATTGCTGGGAGTTGAAGGCCAAAAACATCTGGGGACCTCAGGCTGAGGACCACTGTTATAGTAGAATAAGCCCATGATTACAAGGAGTGATTCAGTTAGGGAAAGGGCAAGAGGAATGGAGCACCTCATGAGTAAAGTAACCAACTAGCAGGTATTTAAAAACTATTATTTTATTTGTTAAAGAAGATATATATTATATCTTGGGAGGAGAATATGCATCTTCCTCTGCAATTGTATTAAAAATTATGTGAGGGATGACATTTGACATTTGTTCAACATATTTATGTAGTGTTTCTCTGGGTACCCTTGATTCTAATGGCATTTGTCGTATCTGGGCTATTAATCAAAAGTGACAATGGAAACAGCTTAGAGTTAATGGGAGCATGAGAAGTTTTCCAAACACAGCATATTTGACAAGGAGCAGGTCAAGTCTAAAAGAGCTGCTCTTGGTTAAATAAACAGTGAAATTGCAAAGTAAAAGCGAGAACTCTGTAGCCATTTATCAACTTTATATGACATTTCTTTGTGGTTATGAGAAAGACTGAGGAAGTCAGAATTTATGAATTAAAAGCTAAGAGCTCAAATTCGGATGGATTATTTAAAAAAAATAGTTGACAGTCCTGAGCTATATTGTATCATTTGAGGGCTTTGAAACTTGTCCCTTCTGAACCTGTCACTCATATTGTGATGGTGTTAATATCTGTATGTACTTCTATATCTCCATTTATCTATATATTAGATGTCCACATAGAATTCTGTCTGCTCTTGTCACTTGCCCAACCATACAAAGAGCAATTAATCTAAATCTGAACTTTGCATATGTATTTGCTGCTGCTGTTGTTTGTTTCCTGCTTTTTTCTATCTAAAAGAGACTCATTGGATGGAATTCATCATTGGGGCCCATCTACGCTACTATATCATGCATTTTAAAATTGCATTGTATAAACAGTGCTGACTCATATTATGCAGTTCAAGTGCATTGAATGGCATTATATGAGTTAATATTCAAATTGGCAGTGTAGATGAGGCCTATGTTTTCTTTCAAAGGCTGCAATGAGTAATTTCAGCAATTTTCTTTCTGCTGTAAGAAATTTTTTGAAAGCCGCAAGAATTCACAATTCACGATTTATTGCAAAATCCACACATTTCTTTTGTGCATGAAACAGTGTTTTTTGTGAGGGAAATAGTATTTCAGTGCATAATATAAATATTTTAAATAAATAAATAAATATTCATTGCTGTTTTTCTGCGCAGAAACTGCTGTTTTTAATGTATAAATCAACTATGTGTAAATTTTACAAGGAATAACGACCCCATTAGAATATTTTATGTGCACAACAGCATCTTCAATGCAGCAATTAATATTTCTGCATTGAAATATTATTTCTTGTACAGAAAATAGTTATTTCTGAGTAGAAAATGCTATTTTCTGTGCAAAACAGCCATATCCATATTTTATAAAGACTAAGTCCTCAATTATGAATTCTGTTTAAAAATTGAATGGTGAAGATTCTTATCCAGCATTCTTTCATCAGAGTTTCTGAACTTCCAAAATGCATGGCTTTTAAAAACCCTTTTTGAAATGCTGTAGCTTCTTAGCTTCTCCTTTGCTGCCAGATACTGTATCCATGGAGATCTTTACTTGGGAACAAGGGGAATGTTTCACCATCTAGGAATCTGACATCTATTTATTGAAGTGAATGGAAACAGATATGCATCCACATAGTCCACTCCAAATTTGATTGTCAAAATGCATTGCCAAACTAGAAATCCCTTGTTTGCATGCTTCAAGTCGTCTCCGGTTGCTTCTGGGTTGAGAGAATCGGCCGTCTACGAAGACGTTGCACCACCTGACATCCGCCGGGAAGTAGCAGCCAATAGTGAAAGGACCAAGGCAGAGACATCTCCAGCTCATCCCCTGTTTGGGTATCAGCCAGCACGTCAACGACTTAAATCAAGACATAGCTTTCTTAGAACTACAGAGACACTCGCTGGAACACCCCAGCAAGCGAGAGTCCAAAAGTGGCAGGCCCAAACCCAGCACCTCAATTCATGGGTGATACCAGATGAGAGACTCCCCCCTGGGCACTCAGAAGACTGGGCGACTTGGAAGGCGCTGAACAGATTGCGCTCTGGCACCACGAGATGCAGAGCCAATCTTAAGAAATGGGGCTACAGGGTGGAATCCTCGGCATGCGAGTGCGGAGAAGAACAAACCACTGACCACCTGCTGCAATGCACCCTGAGCCCTGCCACATGCACGATGGAGGACCTTCTTGCGGCAACCCCAGAGGCACTCCAAGTGGCCAGATACTGGTCAAAGGACATTTAACCAAATACCAAATTTACAAAATCTGTGTGGTTTTTTTTTCTTTTTTTTTCTTTTTCATTTTAATCTCTGTGCTTGTTTTGCTCTGTTAGAATTGTAAAACAATGGTTGCTGATGACACGATAAATAAATAACTAGAAATCCCAAGATTCCATAGATGTAGCATACAGTTAATATTCTAGCCAAGTGTTTTAATTCTGTTCTGGAGGAAAGCCTTCCTGGATCAGCTCAGATGAATTCTGTGGGCTTCTGGCTTAAGTTATGCAATTCCTGCAAATGTTTATATTTGGACATCATAGCAATCACAATAATAACATGCACATAACATAAACTTTATAGAAATATCAGTTTAGGTTTTAAAAACAGTCCATCATTATTATGTCCATATTGTGGAAAAGGCTATGGCTGAAAGATTGTTGCTTCTGCCAGCCAAGCAATGTCACTCAGTATTGTCATATGCATTTTGTTTGGGGAAATTGGTGTGCTCTATGAAAATCCTGTAGTTGTCAAATACACTTTTTTCAGGGAATGTTTAATGGTATAATGTCATAATTTATTAGTTTGTTACATATGGTTTATATAGTGTGTAATCTGAGTATTTGGTTTTGTTAAGTTTCATGTTATGTAACTTTTGCCTCTTTTAACCACTGCATGCCACTCTGAATTCCAACCATAGGAGAAAAGCAGGATAAAATAAATAAATAATACTGTTATTCAATGTTCCAGTGTGCTGAAATGGGACAAAGTTGGTTGCAGGTAGAAAGAAATATTTTAAGGACACATTTACACACTGGGGGGCAAAAAAATAAATAAATCTGTCATAGATTTCTTAGAGACAAGACCAACATCCTGTGTTTTGCTGTGTTTTGGTGTACTGTTTATTGCTTGTTGTTTTGTTGTTTTAATATTGCTTTAGCTGTTTTTGATTTGCTTTAGGTGTGTTGTTGTGTTGTGTATTGAGGCCTTGGCCTTTGTAAGCCGCATCGAGTCCTTCGGGAGATGCTAGCGGGGTACAAATAAAGTTTAATAATAATAATAATAATAATAATAATAACATCCATCTGTCATGCAGATGTGTAAGTTGCCGTACATGCATGGTTATACATTTTTGGCCATTGCTCAATTGAGATATTCAGCTCAGGGATGTGTAAACAAAGTTCCACAAATGTAATCCTTTCACATTGGTCCAAAGTCTATTCTTAGTCCCAGATAAAGCTGAGACATTGAATGAACTGAATTTACTTATGTGTTGGCTCACCATTCAAGAATAGATCCAATAGAACTAACAGATAGGAATCAGTTGCACATTCTTGAATGGTGCATGACTGTTAATCTTTTTATTCTTATTCTTATTAACACAGGTAGAATAATGCAAATTTCAGTAACCATTTGATAATACAAACATAATGTCTTAACATTGCCAAGTCCTCATTTATTTCCCACTTGTGCCTAACATTACTCCCCTACCTCCCCCCTTTCCCCCCCCCACCCTCTGGAAACAGTATTTTCCTTCATTTCAATATTATTTTAATTGATCAGTCATGGTTGTACTGATCCAAGTGATTGGCTTGACTTTGAAGGAGCTGGGGTTAGCCAGGGCTGACAGGGAGCTCTGGAGTAAGGCCGGTCCATGAGGTCACGAAGACTCAGAAGCGACTGAACAACAACCATCAGTCATGGAAAGAATATGGTTCAGTTCTTTGTAATTTCCTTTTCCTTTTACTCTATCTATCTATCTTCCCCATTTCAGATCCCACTTCCTCTTGATTTGGTCTGATGTATATTTGGTTCTCCTTTCAAGGTTGTGGTCCTGGAGCATGAAATCCGCTAAATATTCAAACCATTTTTATACTTCTAACTTTCTGTGCTCTTTCCACACCAATATCACAGTTGTTTGGGTGACAACTGTCATATATTTTATAATATCAGCCCAGTCTTTAATGTTCTCCTTCCTATCTAGTTTCTGGGTAAAGAATTATTTTTTATTCAACTTCAATGTATGCCCTGTTAATTCTTCCATCTTCTTCTTTACCTTGTTTTAGAATTTTTGTACTTTGTCACAGTCCCATCACATATGCATATAGGAGCCGATTCTTCACGTCTTTGCCAACTTAATTTTGTGTTTGATTTAGTTATATGAAGGACTCTAAATCAATGTCATCTGTGTGTCATTTTATTCACCAGGGCTACACAAACAACCACTGTGTATTCCACACTGCACCATAAGACAATATGCAGACATAATGGCAATCCATTGCATGGAATCAGTATACAACAAAATAGTAATGGAATACAACTATTTTGTACTTATGTGAGAATAGATGTAACTATAAGAAAGGAGATTCCATCTGAACATGAGGAAGAGCTTCCTGACTGTGAGAGCCGTTCAGCAGTGGAACTCTCTGCCCCTGAGTGTGGTGGAGGCTCCTTCTTTGGAAGCTTTTAAACAGAGGCTGGATGGCCATCTGTCAGGGGTGATTTGAATGCAATATTCCTGCTTCTTGGCAGGGGGTTAGACTGGATGGCCCATGAGGTCTCTTCCAACTCTTTGATTCTATGATTCTATGATTCTATGTAAGTATGATATACATTCTCAGCCTAGGTCTACTTACTGTGGTAGACATGGTACCCAACCTACCAGATGTACTATCAGGGCTACTCAATTATTTAGCGCTACTATTAGAGTTATACAAAATGCATAGTTTCAGAAAAATTGTGTAGTTTAGAATTCAATACAGAAGTCATACGTATCCATGGGAAATATGTTCCTTGGTGAACCACAGTTATTTGAAACCACAGGTGCAACTGAACAGCATTGAATTACCTCACTTCACATCCCAGAATACTATAGAGTTGCATCGGAGGATCTAGACATTCTTGCAGCTGTATCCTCTCTATAAATTTGCTAAGTCCTCAGGGGGACACTATGGCAACTTCTAAGGGAATTCCAGGCAATTCCCCACTCCTTTCTCCCAGGTCACATGGGTTACTGTGTTTACTTGACAAGGGTGCCCAGCAATTGAAATGAGCTCCTTGTTTCTTCTCCAGTAACAAAGGCCCAAAAAGGTCTGTGTCATTCCCTTTTCCCTGCACAACAGGATTCTTACAGAATGCAGAGATGGGGCACTGGACTGTCTGAACAAGTTGAGCTAGTTCCAACACAGACCAATCCCAAAATACAGGGTTTCTCTGGAGTTTCCCCCTTTTCCCCACTGTATTAGAGGCTGGAAGTGCCTAGACATCATGTGGACATCCAGGAGGGACCTCTGATCCAATTCAAGAATTTCAGTCAGTGTAGACAGGCCCTGCAGAATTAATACAGTTACACACCACTTTAACTGGCATAACTCAATGCTAGGGACTGGAAGTTGTAGTTTGGCGAAGCAGCAACACTTTAATAGAGAAGGCTAAAGATCTTTTGGGACTATATCTCCCATGATTCCATAGTATGTTCATGATATCAAGTTGCATTAATTCTACACCCTAAGTCTATGAGTTTTAGAGAAATTCAGATTTTGAAAGGAACACTCAAGCTCTAGTACTATTCCTAGCAGAGGTCATGGCTGGAGAGCATAGCTGGAAACCTGAAGAGGAGCACCACACCTCTGCCCTTCACCCAGGCAATACTGGCATTGATTTCATAATGAGTACACTTTATCCTCTAACCCTTGCAGTATATCTGCCCATGTTCCCCCCACATCTTACCCATCAGTGACTCACTGCTGAAATGGTATCTGTAGCCATCATCTTGGCACCCATACGGGTCCACCCAGGTGGGTATTCATTTTTGTTGTGGCTTGGAAGAATTATGAATTCAGTTCATAAATCTCATCAAAGTGAATGCAGACATTCTTCTTTAGTAAAGCAATTTAGAATTGACTCTGTAGATAGCCAATGTATTTCACAAGCAATGTTGACACTGGAAAACCATGAAAAGCCTTTTCTTCTTCTTGGAAATGACTGATTACAGATTTGGACTGATGGAATAACTTTCCCTGGCTCTCTTTCCCCCAGTGGGATTGGGCAAAAACATCTTGATGGGGTGGTTCATAGGAAATGTATTCCATTTGTCCTGGCAGAGAACTTAATAGCTGTCTTAAAGCAGTCCTCTTTTTTATGTTTCAAACTTCTTTCTCAAGAATATCACATGATAAAACTGATTCAACATATTGAAAATTTAGAACTGGCAAGTCATGCTACTGAACTCTTTCCCACCTGGAGAGGCAGTTGCTTTTGCTTGTGTTTTTGAACTCTATCTCCCTAAGTGTATTTGTAGAATTTATAGCACTCTCTTGGAACAATTTACTGGAATACAGACACACACACACAAATAAAATGAACTGCCTCTGACAGCTGAATCATTACTTCTTAGAAGGCAAAATGGCTGCAGAAACTGTGGAAATGTGTGTTTTCTTGAAGAGTACACATGTCACCACAGAATTATTAAGGGGCACTGCTGCATTTATCTAGAGAGTGTGCAGAGACAAAAAGGGAACTTTACTGAGAAATACTAATAAACAAGGGAGAGAAATTAGCATGCTGAAGAAAAACTCAAGGTTTTGAAAAAATAGAAAGGGTATTAATTAAAAAAGAACACCCCCCTCCCCAAAATGTATATGCTTAGTTCACCCCAGGATCTACAGAACAGCGAGTATCAATTTCTAGATGAAAAAAATGTTATGTAGCAGGAAAGAGAATGTCCTGCCAATGGCACAACTTTTCTATTGTGGAGCCAGCAACATTGCTGGTAGTATTTCCTATGTCAGACAGTTTTTTGCTGATGAGCCAGACTAAATGTGCCAAATAGCTACTGGGCAGCAGAAGTCCCCAGGGATTGCAATAACTACAGGACTATTGCATTGATTTCCCATGCAAGCAAAATGTTGTTCAAAATTCTACAACAAAGACTTTTACCATGTATAAAGTAAGAAATGCCAGATGTCCATGCTTAGTTTAGAAAAAGGAACGGTGCTAAAGATCTTAATACAAACATATTTTGGATAATGGAGGACACAAAAGAATTTTAGAAGAAAATCAGCTCATGCTTTATAGACTATAGCAAAACCTTTGATTGTGTAGATCATGCAAAATATGGATCACTATTCAAATTATGGGTAATAATTGTCAATACACAGTACAAGTACAAATCCAGGTACAAAAGAATACCGAGAAATAGAATGGTTTCTTATTGTCAATGGCATCATAAAAAAGGGATCATTTTATCATGAAAATTGAAAGAAAGAACATCAACAATTTAAAATATGCTGATGCTATTAGTCTTGCTTACCTTACTTCAGGAATAATTTCAAGTCTTTGTTATTTTTTTGCTAGCAGAAGAGCCAGTGTGATGTGGTGATTAGAACATTACACTATAACTCTGGAGACCAGGGTTCAAATCTCTACTCAGCCATGGAAACCTTTAAGGGTGATCTTGGACAAAACATACACTCTCAGACTCAGAGGAAAGCTAGATCAATCTTTCTCTGAACAGATTCTGCCAAGAAAACTCTGTGGTAGGTTTACCTTAGGATCACTATAAGACTTGAAGGTATGCAAGAACAAAGTATTGTGTCATCTATACATCTTAAATTGTTTGGCTTTTTCCCCCAATTTTTAAGTCTCCTGATTCTAATCCTTCTTTATGCATGATAAAACAATGATATGACCGATGAACCTCCTTACTTCAACCCTTGATATTTCCAGTCTCAAGAACCTCTAATCTGAACCAATGAGGAGCTATGGCCAATCAATTCTGCTGAGAGCCCTACCATTGATCAAAGTGAAGCAACAGCTTTTTTTTTTGTCCTGACCCTTTCAGTAGTTCTTTTCATTTGGGAAACAGAGTTGTGTATGTGACACAACTGTCCTCATCCCCTATAGAGGACTGCTACCTTCTGGTGTGATGGTGTGATGGTGTGGGGGTGGAGTAAAGTTATCTTATTACCAAAATAAAATCAAGATTGAAGTGGCAATCCAATTGATTCATATATGTAGAATGGAAGAGATAACATCATTGTCATACCTTACCTTGAGGAGTTATCCTTAAAGGAAAACAAGAATCAGGGACATGATCTCCAGCAGGAGAATGTGATAGAAAGATGGAAGCTCCAAGCCCCCTCCCCACCAGCTAAAGCCTTCCAAGAAGGTGCTACACAAACACACACACAAGCAGAGAAGGGACCAGATACTGTTTTGTCTTGAAAGACCGCAGCAAAATTTTGAGGCCATCTGTGAAAACGTACCAAGGCTAAAGATAGCTGGACAAGGCTGAAGAAGATGTAATAATCATCAGCTACATTCTCCCAGATAACTAGTTTGGAATAACCATATTGGATCCTTAAGTTTTTTGACTTCAATATAGTTCACCCCATCCATACTATCCTCCTCCTGATTTGTGAATGCTCTAGGCTTTGTGACCTTGGCATACATGTATGATTGCTTCTAAACTCAGCAGGAGTGCTTTTGGTGTTTGATCTTGGACTGCTTCTTGACAAATCTATTGGCCTGTTTGCCCTTTTAACCTCTGACACTTCCTGTGAGGAACTGATACCTGATTTTGACTCATCTTCCATCTGTTCACTGGATTGGGTATTTGTCACACTAATCCAGGACAACCGTCCCAATCCAGGACAACAATTTTAGGCTGCAAAATGACTTAGATTGTCTCAGATACAGGTAGAAGGTACAGGTAACCTTCACAACTACATGGCATTTGCCATTTTCTATATCAGTGTCATAAAATAAGACACTGAGTAGTAAGGGAACACAGCTCTCAAGCAATTATTTCCAGACTGGTACCAATACATTTGGCGAATATAATTCCAAAAGTAAGTCAATTGTGTGCTCTTTAGCCTATTGCAGTTAAAAGTGACCCCATCTCAATAGCCAGCAATTAAAGATACTTTTCCTGAGAAAGACCAGAGCAAAGTCGCATGCTGTGGTGAGAGACAGTCCATGAGGCAGCTGGACATCTACACAGGTCTTGCATTGCAGCCATGTTAACCTTTTCTAATATGCTGCAGATGTTTCCCAAGCTTTGGAGTTTGTGCATATCAAGTTCTCATTTATCCTCCACAGGCAATGACTACATTCAGACTCTAACTTTTGGGAGATTTGGTATATTCTTCCAATTTTGAATATCAATGAATTGTGTTAATTCATAGAAATAAGCCTTTTTTTTTTTTTTTTTTACAAAAAAGGCTGGTGAAGTTTGTAGGTATCAAAAGCACACTGCTCAAGCTCTATAAAATAATCAAAGCCAACAAATGAGAGAAGTCAGAACCATATTTTATTTCTAAATAGAAATAATTTAAATTGCCTTCTCCTTTGAGAATTTAGGCATTAGCAACACAGCAATGAAACATCTGTTTTCAGAGGCCGAAGGAAAAGATTTTAAGACTTCTAAAAACTCCAATTCCAAGAAGTGGAAGAATTTGGAGATCCCAATATGAGGAAGACTGGATGATGAAAGTGCTCGAAATGGGCAAAATGGCTAATTATAAATTAGTACTGGAAAAGATTGAGATTATTAACTAGTGTTTATAAGAAAGACATGTAAGCAATATGTTTTAAGAATTAGTAGTTCAGATTAGATGGTAGAAATCTGAATCATAGAATCATAGAGTTGGAAGAAACCTCATGGGCCATCCAGTCCAACCCTGCCAAGCAGCAGGAAAATTGCATTCAAAGAACCCTCGACAGATGGCCTTCCAGCCTCTGTTTAAAAGCCTCCAAAAAAGGAGCCTCCACCACACTTTGGGGCAGAGAGTTCTGCTGCTGAACAGCTCTCACAGTCAGGAAGTTCTTCCTAATGTTCAAATGAAATTTCCTTTCTTGTCGTTTGAAGCCATTGTTCCACATCCTAGTCTCCAGGGCAGCAGAAAACAAGTTTGCTCCCTCCTCCCTACGATTTCCTCTCACTTATTTATACATGGCTATCTTGTCTCCTCTCAGCCTTCACTTCTTCAGGCTGAACATGCCAAGCTCTCTAAGCTGCTCCGCACAGGGTTTGTTCTCCAGGTTATGGCATAGTATAGTTTGTAGTGTGGTTTAGTAGTGGTTGGTGTATTGTGGGAGGTGTTGGTATTTTTTTAGATATTTTTTATTTATTTTTGTTGTGTAAATGAAAAAAGAGGAAAAAAGGAAAGAGAGAAAGAAAAAACATACATAGAAAAGAAAATATTAACAAGATGTTATACAGTCATCTAATGCAAATCATACACAAAATATTAATGACTGTACACTTATCACATCTTATCAAACCCCTATCCCTTTTACCCCACAATAATAAATCCATAACCCGAGGCCTCCAACACTACTCAATGTGGAACTCATATCTTATCTTAATAAATTCCTTTTGTGGCTACTTTCAGGTCTACCTTTGTCTTCCTTTCCAGATAGACAAATGCCAGCCTCCATTTATTTACACATTCTTCATTATTTCCTCCTCTAATACCATTTGTAAGATGGCCATTTGGATATACTCTAGTACTTTATCTCACCAATCTTTAATAATTAACTCTATTTCTCCCTTCCAAGATTTTGCTATTGTTAGTCTTGCCACAACAAAGCTGCATTGGCATTTTTTTTATCTCCTACACTAATATTCTTTCTGAATAATCCTAAAAGGAACGTTTCCAGGGTTTTCTCAACCTTTTGGGATCATGATGTGCATGTGGATTGTATTGTGTGGGGGAGGGGGTGTTTTTATTGTTGTGGTTATGACATGTACATTTTAGTCAGTTAAAAAGAAGTGTTTTGAAGTGACAGGATCTGGGAAGGAAGGCTACTCTGGAATTCTCTCAGTGTAGTAGTTTTCCATCACAAAAGGAGGAGGAGGAGGAAGTAGTAAAATAGAAGTTCTGTATTGGGGGTGAGCACAGAGGCATCTCAGGCAGAGAAGATCAAAAATGCACTGTTTGCGGGTCCAGCTTGCTTGAAATTAAAAGAATAATAATTTTTGTCTTTTTAAAAAAACCTGGCTTTGGCCCTGGTGCCCTATAACTGAAAACACTGTAGAAGGGAACATCGAGTTGGGATCACAGAGAAATGGGTGCCGGGCCGGAGTAGGGGAGAGAAAGATCTATCTTTCTTCCTTCACGACTTAGAAAGGAGACTGCAGTTAGGTCCTTCCTCCTCATCTTTGCGACTGGGATGGTGCAAATCTTTAAAGCCCCCATAAAAGATGGGAATACAACTTTTCAGTCATTGTAAAGGCCCTTTCTTCCACCAGCCTTAGCCCTACAAAGGTACAGCATTGTTAAAGATAAAGCAAATACCAGCACAGGCTTGTCTTGCTTCAAACCTCAGCCTGCAAACACAAAAGGGGGCAATTTATCAGTTCCAAAGGAAAACAACACCTGACAGAGTCCAAAGTACAGGCTATTCATTACATATCTAAAGGCTATTGATCAACAGCCTGTTTTAAAATTCAATAGGTCCAGGCTTAACTGATTTTCATGGTTCTTTGAATGTGTTTTGGACTCCAAAGGCATGTTCCAAATAGTGCTTTGTCACTGGTCTGCCAAGAGAGAGAGAAATAATGCAAGGCATTAATAAAACACCAGCAAACAAGCTGACATCTCTGAGGTAAAGTGGGTAAATCCACAGTAATGCCCACTGAAAATGGTATAAATGTTCAAAAAGCAGTGAAATTGGTTAAGAGCTGTAGAAATACCCCTGTTGGTATTCACATGTGATGTTGGAAAGGGTTTCCATCCACAATGCCAAGTCAAGGGGCAGTCTCTCACAGTTTGGATTGCAGGGAAGGGAAGCATCTATCAAAAATAAGGTTGCAAGAATACATCCAGTAGTTGCATTAGCTCTGAAAACTTGTTTTGTACCAAGAAATTAAGGCATAGTGCATGTTAAGTAGAGTATATGATGGCATGCCTGAGAAATGCTAACTGTGAAAGTACACTAATATCCCCTTCAGATGTATGCCTAAGCCATAGTTTAAGAGATAGAAAATGGGCTGCACAGAGCATCAACCCACCCACCCCCCTTCCCTTACCTATCTTTTTCATTCAGAGAAAAGAAAGGGGGAGTTAAAGCAGTTGCTTTCACTTTTGGACAAGCCACAGTTCTTTGTTACACCCAGACTCAGAGAACTATGGTTTGGTTAAAACAAATCAACTTGTCAAAATTGAGTTGGAAAAAACTTTCGGTGTAATAGAAAAATGTGATTTTTCAAAACAGTATTTGCTCATTTCCCATTCTTCTAATAAATGAAATATAAAGTAAAATAATAAAAATGAAATAATATGCAAGTAAAGTGTGCAAAATGATTGTGGGGGGAGAAAGGGGGAAAAATAAGATAACCCATGTGTTGCAAACTGCATAGTTCTATGCTTTTGATCTCTTCTGTCTTTGCTTTTCTATGCAACACGAAGCCTAATTTCCTTGAGGGATCAAACTCAACTCATGCAGAGAAAGGCCACACAAAGTTCTTTATGCCACTGAGGCCCTTAAGAAGTTGGTTTACCTGCAGGAAAAGAGAGAGAAACAATATCCTAGCAATGAAGTCATGATTTTTGAAGTCCCTCTGGGCTCCAATTAGGCTGAAGGGGGTCATTGAGTAGAGGATGAAGGCGAGTCTGCTCAGTCTGCACTCCTCCCCAACAAGAAATGTGTACATAAGGGAAGCAGATGAGTTCCTCTCCTTTTCCAGACCGAGTGCTCAAAATGAACTCAAGATGTCTGTTGCTATTGGTCCATGAGCTAAAGTGTGTCTGTGGATAAGGGAAGAAAAGGATCTATGTAATTATTCAGTACTAGATATGAAAAATTCCCCAGCAGTCACAAAACCCCATCTGGAAGGATAATGGATTAAAGATTTCTGCTATTTTCTTCTAGTATTCCAAAAAATATGTCATTATTTTGCCATAGTACCTTCTGGTAGAGAGCACCCTGTTTCTGTACAGGAAATGCATTTTCAGTGTATATGGGGGGAGGGGGAGGTGAAAGGGTACCTCTCCCCACAGAACAGTTTCACTCCATACATCAGGCAAATTGTTGCTGTTGTCAACTATCAAGTTGATTTCAAGTTATAGTGACCCTATGAATGAGAGATCATCGTCCCATGTTATCAACAACTCTGTTCAGGTCTTGCAAACATAGGACCATGGCTTCCTTCATTCAGTCTATTCACCTGTAATGTGATCTTCCTCTTCTCTGTCTGCATTGCTGTCTTTTCTTATGAGTCATGCCTTCATCGTGCCTAAAGTACGATAGTCTCTGTTTAGTAATATTGGCTCCTAGGAAAAGTTCACTCTAGATTGGCTCTTGGATATACTTATTAGTCATCTTGATGAACCATGGTACCTTATGACTCCTCTTCAGCACCACATTTTGAATGGGTTAATTCCTATCACCTTTATTCACTGTCCAGATTTCACAACCATGCATCAAATCTTTGTTATTTGTTGTAACAATGAAAGAGCCCAGAATTCACGTACCTAATGTGGATATTTCCATGCTATTTTCCATATATTCAAGAAAGGGACTGCAAAGTTGAACCAATTGATTGCTTAGACTGCTAAAAGAAAGAAAGACCGGTTGTTGTTGTTGTTGTTGTTGTTGTTGTTGTTGTTGTTGTTGTCTTTATCATTATAATATCACCAACAATTTATTTATTTAATACCATCACTGTACATGGCACTTTAAAATTTAAAAACAAATGGAAAAGGTTATTTTCTTACCCTCAAGTTTATAATCTAATTAAGAAATTACACAAAACAAAAAGAGGATGACCATGTGGGAGGGGATTATGTCCAGATACTCGATTCTTCCCTCCCTCTGAGGCCAGGGCAATGCCAGTTAGGATGGAGAGGAGATTCATCTCAATGGGCCAGAAAACAAGAAGAGGACGAGTAGAGGCAGGCAGAGTTGCATCATGCCTAGAACCAGAAGGTCCTGGACCTAGACATGTTGGAGCTGTGCCAAATTAAAAAAAACAGTTCTCATTAATTGAACCATGGAATTTCATTATTCTTACCCAATATACACACATATATGTTCAGAAAATTTAGTTTAAAAATGACCCCAAAAGCAGGATTGGTTTATTCCCAGCTCAATTTGAATACTGTACCTTAACTGTTTTTTAAAAAGGAATCATCCCTTTCTCTGAGTAGAGTGGCAAAAGAAAAAAATAGTTTATGTCAGGAAACTGAAAAGCAGCACCAGACCCCTTCTACTTTTTCTGCTGCAGCACCACTTCTGGCTTTCTGAAGGCCCGGGCAGTAAAATGACAATGGCAGCCAAGGGCAGCTGGCCACATGTGTTGGTTCTTTCCCACTGCTGTGGAATGACCCTTGACTTATCCACGGGTCATATTAAAATCCATAATTTGGGCCTCAACACCTGCTGTCAATTTGTACATGAAATCAACTTATACATAAGTATATATGATAGTTTTAGCAGGACTATAAGTGCAGAAGGTAAAAACCAGCTTTTGGGGAGGTGGGGGGGGAATGTATCCTGCAGTAAGATGTCTGATATAACAGTAAAACAAAAATCTATACTTCAGAACTATTGGATTGGATTATTCAATATATAAATGAAATAGGAACATATAGAAGAGCTTCAGGAATATATTGCATGTCGTGAATAGTGTGGATGAGAATTTGCTGAGTGATGATTCAGCTGTAGAACTAGAACCTAGCCGGGAATAGCAACTCCCTCAGTCACATCCAGAAGGAATGACTACTTTGCCCGCTAGCCAAACACAAGAGACTTTTGTTAAGCAGGCTGAGGAAGTTAACTGCTCCTGCCTTTGTGGAATTAAGGAGAGAAAAGTCTCAGCTGAGGAGATCTTCAAGGCTTGCCAAGAAGAGAGCCAGCAACAGGGATCATTTGTGAAAATAGCATTTAGGGGACTGGAGTGTGTTTCTTGAAAGCTGGCTGCAACTGCAGTATCCATATCAAGACCTTGGAACCTTGAACTCTCATACGCGTTTGGAATCTGCTGTTGGACATTGGCTCTGGACTTAACCTTGTTACTTGGATTTCTGGTAATTGACTCTTGACCCAAGATATCTGACTTTTCCTCCTACCTATCTCCCTGCGTTTTGGTAGTTCTGTTGATTAATTGGCTAGATCTTGAACTGTTGTACACTCCTGTCTGTGTTTAGAGGTTGAGGCATTTGACCCTACAGATCTAGAACATCTATCTAGTCCATCTTTCTCCCACTGAAGGAAATCGACAACTAAAGCATTCCTGATGGATTACCATCTGCCTGTGGCTTAAAAACCTTTACAAAACAAAAATCCACTACTTGCTATAATAGTCTGCTCTGTCATCAAACAATTCCTACTGGAACAACCTTCTTCCTAATAGTCCAAGTATTTTATCTTATAATTCAAAGCTACTGCTTCAGGTTTCTGGGGCAGCAAGCGTGCATCATCTTCTACAAGATAGCCCTTCAAATATTTGAATACGTGCATCATGTAGCTTTGACTTTAGAAGGGCATTGGATAGAGGAAGACTAGATATTTATGGGAACTGGATACATTTATGCAGAAGAACTAGTCAGGATGACAACTATATGTATTATCTCTTTACCTCATCACACTAGAGCAGTGGTTCTCAACCTGGGGTCCCCAGATGTTTTTGGCCCTCAACTCCCTGAAATCCTAACTGGTAAACTGACTGGGATTTCTGGGAGTTGTAGGCCAAAAAACATCTGGGGACCCCAGGTTGAGAACCACTGCACTAGAGCATGGATCCACTTTAAATCTGGTTGCTGCATCCTGCAGAATTCTGGGGTTTGTAGTTTAGTGAGGTCTAGGACCTCTCTGGCTGAGCAGTTTAAAGTCCCCTCCCTAAACTGCAAACCACAAAATTCTGCTCCTGCAGCAATCCGGCAGCAAACGGATTTAAAGAGGATCCATGCTCTAGTGTGATGAGGTCCTATGTGTTATACAGGAAGTATTTTTGGTATATCCCTTGCTGGGAAGTGTGAGATAAAGCAGGCAGCTACACTCATGTCTTTTTTGCAAGACATGAGTGTAAGACAAGTAGGTAGCTGGTTGGTCACTCTTTGAATAGAACATTGAACCAAATAAGCCTTTGAACTGATCCGACATGGTTCTTCTTAAGTTCTTATCACCTCTCAAGCATTTCAGCCTTCTCACTACAGAAAGATGAGAACTGGCAACAGGTCCCTGTGGATTTCAGGCCAAGTTTTTCCTCCATTACCTCCCTAATGCTATCTGACCTTTTAAAGTAGAGATACCAAGAATGGGCTTGGGAGCTTCTGAAGCAAAGGAATATGTTCTTTTAGCCATGCTCTTCTTCCATAATGAATGAACTCAATGAAATCCTATAGATTTATATTCTGAAATATGTCCTATTGACCAAGGACAAGGTGGGAAAAGTTTGAACCCCAGGACTGTTTTTGTGATTATCGAAACAAATAATTAATATTATTTGCATTGAGCTGGATTATTTAAGTCCACACTGCCATATAATTCAGTTCAAATCAAATAATCTTCATTTTATATGGTAGTGTAGGGACTAAGATGTATAGGGCATTCTAGAGCATAACCAAGACCTCAAATTGTGCCTGGAAGCAAAATGGCAGCCAGTCGATCTGTTTCAAGAAGGGAGTTGTGTGGTCCCTGTAGTCAGCTTTCCTCCTCATGAGGAATTCTTTATAACCAGAAAAACATGTTTTGAACCACTTTTCACATATTTTTGTATAATCTTACCATTCCTAATAAAAGGTCCCTTTCACTCTTCATAAAACTATGGTTCTCAGAATTCGTTGGAGAGAAGGTAATGGCTGTGAAACCACTTTGAATCAGTCCCATAGCAAATGCTATCAGTCAGCAAAGAACAGTGATGGTGAAGCTATTTTCCTGATATTAATTAATTCTACAAATTTTACTGTGGCCAAATTTTAGGTCACTGATAATGTCCGATTTATTGGCTGGTGTGACTTAACTCACTACCAGCATGTATGGTCACTTTTCTTGGATAGACAACTTGTATTTAGCTGCATTGCTGGAACAGAGTGTATTACACAATAGAACAAGAATAGTACACCTGCAGCTGGTTGTTTCTGTATTTATTGCAGCCTGACAGCAGTAATGAATGGCAAATGGCATGTTTGTGTTTGGGCTTGGAGATTATATTTATTTTTTTCATAATTTAAAAATAAAGTGGAGCCTATGCACCTGGCATTAATTATAGGTTTTAAATGGCTGCAAGCCCCCCTTCCTGAAGTGCTGGGGGAAAACAGAGCATATTCTTGGGGCTTAGTATGCAGGAAAGAAATCGTTAGCCAACCACAACTTTCACTGGAAAACCTGACAGGAAAAGCCCATATTACATTACGGTTTAATTTGTAACCACATCCAGTCATCCTTCTACACTTCTCATCTCAAGTGCCACAACTCCTTAAGGCCACGATGAATATTTTTTATGCTCTGTATATTACCTTGTGTTCCAAACAAATTATGACTTCTAGATCCAGTATTCTACAGCCATTATAATAATATGATAATTTTCAAAGCGTAATTAAAAATGCTTCCAGGTACCTGTCTCAGGTTTTGATCTCTGCCAGAGCATGTCACTTGCCTCTCCCACACCCCACCAGCCTCGAAGTATATATATACAGCAGATAGCTGTGGCTGTTTGGTTCTAGCCCCCATGGATAGCAAAATCCATGGATACTCAAGTCCCATCATATGCAATGGCCTAATAAAATGATGTCCCCTATATAAAATGACAAAATCAAGATTTGCTTTTTAAATTGGGACGGGGGAGTTGTCATTGCATGTCTAAAGAAATCATAACAATTATTTATTTACTTACTTCATTTCTACCCCTTCTTTCTCAACCTGAGAAGGGACTCAAGGTGGCTTACAAATTCGGCAAAAATTCAATGGTGCACAGGTAACAATAAAACACATGTCATAAAAATATAAACAATCTAAGCATATAAACAATTAAAACTCATGCTAATCTATCAAACAGATTAAAAACCACATATAAAATGCCGAGTCATGGAATTATAGGCACAACTAACATCATCAATGCTTCAACAGATACGAAATTCAATAAAGATACAAAATTCAATATTTCTTGTGACAGACCTAAAGATATAGATTTCTATCAATTTTGTAAAGAAAATCAACATTCCTCTGTACCTTAATAATTCTGTGGAAGAGTACAGTGGCTTCTCCTATAGCTTTACAGGCTGACCATCCAAGGAGTGGCCGCGGGGGATGTTCCAGTCCAAGCACAGCCCGAAGACCCAAAGACCTCAACAGCAGAGCAGGTGGAGGATAACATGGTACATGTTACAATGGCTGTGAAGGCGGAAAAAGGTTGCAACAGATTGAAAAGCCACAGTTATTGTGTTAAACTACACCACCAGTGGAACCTCACTCTGTAAAGACTGTGTGTTGATCAGTTGTGCACTGACCTCCACACATTAAAAAAACTCACGCACAGGCATCTTCCAAAGAAAATAAAAACAAACCAACAAAAGTTCCATGGCGATCAGTGAGTGGCAATGGGGGCAGGACTGTGAAACCTGGAATCCCCTAGTCACAGACTGGCACATGGGTGGTGGATACGGACCCAGTCGTTCTACCTCCAGGTCTGAGGTAGTTAAGTAGTTCGGCAGCTGTATCCATGACTGAGCAGCCCTTTTTAGGACCCATTCTGCTCACCCCACATGGGGAAGGGGCTAGAAATGGTGCCCTAAACATAGTCTGCCTCTCTTATCCCTGACTGGACTGCCGCGTCCAGTGGGGTCACCACCCTGCGGCCAAAAAGAAAAATGAACTTTGGTACATGGAACATACGGACACTGATGGACAACACTGACAGTGAATGCCCCGAATGCAGAACTGCTATCATTGCAAGGGAGCTGGGATGCTTTAACATCGACATCACAGCCCACCTGCTAATTGGGCCTGTCTACAGTGGGCAAAAACCCCAAATTGGGTGAGAAGTCACTCATGGATGTCCACATGACATTCAGGGACTTCTGGGCTATAACATAGAGAAAAACTGGTTCACCCAATTTTACTCCATGTTAGCAGACACCAGGGAATGGTCTGGAGTTTCCCATAGAGCAGCTCTGCACTTTGGGACTGATGTGAACTGCTGAACCAGTCTAACTGTCCATGCAGTCCAGTGCACCATCCCCTTTCCCTGCACTCCATAGTGCAGGGTAGATGATTACCTGGGCTGTTTTTTTGTGACAGAAGCATTCAGTCACGGGGCTCTAGAGTGCTCTTAGCCATTACCAGGCCGTTTTGCTGACATCAGCATAGGCATTCATGCAACCTGGGGAATAGAGAGGAATTGCCTCCCTTCACCAGGATGCACGGGTGACTTTGCAGATTAACCAAAGGCACCAGGCGACTGCAAAGAGTTCTCTGGAACTCCCTGGTCACACCTGTGGCAACAAATAGCAGTAAGGGTAAGGGTTGAACTGGGTTTGGGAGCAGAGCATGTGAACCGCCCTGAGTCCCCTTCGGGATTGAGAAGAGGGGTGTACAAATACTGCAAATAAATAAATAAAATATATCAGCTGAATCTAGAACAATATTTTGGTCATATGAGAGTTAGTTTGTGTTGTATCATTTTTATTTCTATTTTTGTTGAAATATAAGGTCTTTAGGCCCTCACAATTGTGCCAACAATTGCTAGCTACACTCTGTCAATAACGGTTGTGCTTCATGGGAGTTAAATTCCTGGGGTCTGGCACTGTCTATTTCTTATCCATGTAATTTGAGTTTAACTGACAAGCCTTAAGACTTTGACACTTGTGATTAGATGACAGTGTTAAATCCATACAAGATGATGATTTAATTACTGTTTTCATTAACATCAGCTCTTGGAAGATATGATTGCCTTTACAACATGTGGACTCAATATCTATTTATTAACTTCCTCTCCAGAATCACTTGGGTTTTATCAGTAATTTTGCACCTCTCAGGGTTTGTGACAATCTGTCTATAATTGAGACCAATCACAGCTTAATTAATGGGAACAGTGGCTTACACATTGGATAAGATGCTGCTTTCCTCTTCTTTCTACAGTATTTGCAAATGCATTTTTGTTGGTTGGCCCAAATCTGTGCCAAATTACCTGTGATAATTTGTGGTTATTAAACTCTTACGCCTGTGATGTGGAAAGCTCATTGTTCATTTTGGATCCCATCAACTGGCATACCTTCTACCACACCACCCACACCTAGAATGAGATATAATTTATCCTCAACAATACTTCTTTGTGTACCTGCTGTTTTGGGTGGTGCCAGATAAGGCAGGGCATCACTATGGCTTAGGTAGTTTAGGCTTCAAACTTGTTACAGCTGATCCCAGCCCTAAATAAGCAACAAATAGACCTTTTCCTTCCTCTGTTCCTTTGCCTCCTCCTCTTCCATTCTTTGCTTGCTTTCCTGATAGTTAAGGATTATTGGAATTAAAGTACAACTTATCTAGGGGGTTCTGGATTGCAGAAACCTGCCATAATGTGATTTAAAAGTATGTAGTTCTTTAACTTTAGAAACAAAGTGAGAATGTAGAGAACTTTGTGCGCATGTGTCTTCAAGTCACTTGTCAACTTATGACAACCCCATTAATTGCACAGAGGTGTTATTGTCAGTTCCTTCTTTGGAAATATACTCTACAGCACCTGGTGTTCCTGTTTAGTTTCAAAGATAAGGCGTGTTCTGGTCCCTTTAGGATATTTAGACTCTGAGCAAGCCTGTAGAATTATACATGGTATGCAAATAGTGGGTGAAGAGTGTTTTTCCCCATTTATCATGTTATTAGAACCAAAGAGCACCAATGGAAACAAAAGCATCATCATCATCATCACCATCATCATCACTTTATTCTTATACCCTATCACCATCTAGAGTATAAACCAGCAACATTGAAGTTCCATAAGACAATGTTCTACGTAAACCAGTGACCAAAAATGACTAAAATGGGTGTGACCAGGCTGTAAAAGGGCCGGGCATGGGATAGTGCAAAACTGCACACCATAGGTTCGGGGAATTGGATGAAATTCAGAAAACAGAGTATTGTCTGGTAAGCTAGGGACTGGGCATTTATAAACTAGAGATTAGTCATTCTCAAATGCTTGTTGGAACATCCGGGTTTTCAAATTGCTGCAGAAGGAGGATAGTCTGGGGGCTTGCCTAATCTCTTTAGGGAGGGTGTTCAAGAGTCAGAGGGCCACCACTGAGAAGGCCCTCTCCCTCCTTCCCACCAACCATGCTTGTGACTGTGGCAGAAGCAAGAGGAGGGCCTCCCCAGCAGATTTAGAGCCTGTGCCAGTTCATAGGGGGAGATGCGATCATGAAGATAGGCAGGGCCTGAACTTTTGGGGGTTTTGTAGGTCATAGCCTGCACCTTGAGTTGGGACCAGAAATGTATCAGCAGCCAGTGGATCTGCTTTAATAGGGGCATTGTGCGCTCCCTATAATTAGCTCCAATTAGAAGTCTGGCTGCCAACCTTTGCACCAGTTGCAGTTTCAAATGCAGCCCCATGTAGAGTATGTTGCAATAATCCAATCTGAACGTAACCAAGGCATGAATCACTGTGGCCAAGTCAGGCTTCTTGAAGTACAGTCACAGCTGGTGCACAAGCTTTAACTGTGCAAAGGCCCTCTTGGCCACCACCTACATCTGGGCATCAAGTGTCAGTGCTGAATCGAAGTGGACCCCCATACTATGGACCTGTGTCCTCGGGGGAAGTGTAACCCCATTGAGCACAGGTTGTCACCCTATACCCCAATCAGCTTCATGACTGACTAGGAGATATTCAAGACAAAAAGGGAAAACCATCTTACACAGCATGCAGTGGGATTCACTACCACAAGATGTCTGACAACTTGAATAACTTTAGAACAGAAATCAATGACGATGAATCAAGATGGCTATACGTCATCCCCAGTATAAAAGGCAATTATTCCTTTGCATATCCATTGCTGGAGAATGCAAAACCAAGAATGCTCACTATCAGGTAAGCTTATTTCTTTATTTTACAACTTTTTCCCAATACTGGGACTCAATAAATCTTGGAACATCCTAAATTTAATGCAAATAAGACTACATGCAAAACATCACTAAAATATATTAAATTACTCTGTACAATTAAACTCTTTATGAGAATGAAACCATTAAAAACTCATTAAAACAAAAGACAAAATAGGCAACCAATTTTTATTTTGATGGCTTCCTACAGGCAACTGAATAGATGTGTGAACAGAACATTGACTAAATAGGTCAATTCCTTGAACAACATGGCTCTTGTGTTTAAATTTTTTTTGGAGTTTGTTTTTCAGAAGGTCTGGATATCCTGTCAAATCTTAATTCTTTTTGGGCTTCTTGGCAACAGATAAAACTGTACAGTCGTCCCTCCACATTTGCAGGTTAAGTATTAATGGGTTTGATTATTCACAGATCACAGTATTTGCTGCCACCTCCACTGCTTCTGAAGATGTAACCAAAAGAGATACCATATTTCATCACATAATACTCACACCTTTTCCGTTTTAAAAAAAGGGGGGGGGGTGAAGTGAAAAAAATATGCATATACATACTTTTCAAAACAGTGTTCTTTCCTTGGGATTTCTCTGAATCAGGGTCAACCTTCCTGTCTAAGGAGCTCCACTGACTGCCATTCATTTTCCAGTTCCAATTCAAGATGCAGGTTATAACCTACAAAGTCCTGAACGGTTTGGGACCCGTCTACCTTCGTGATCGCATTTCCTCTTATGAACCTGCATGATCTCTTTGATCTTCAGGGGAGGCCCTCCTCTCACTCCCACCTCTGTCACAGGCACAGCTTGTGGGGACGAGAGAGAGGGTCTTTTCCGTGTTGGCCCCCTGGCTCTGGAATGCACTCCCCAGGGAGTTTAGACAGGCACCCACCCTGACAGCTTTTAGAAAAAGTTTAAAAACCTGGCTTTTCTGGTATGCCAATTTCCATGCCATGCCCCGTCCCTGGTCCAACTTGTCTTCCTGATGCTCTTCACCTTATCTCTCAGTTTAAGTTTTATTCCACTTATCCCGTCCGAGCCCCCTCATAAATCATAGCACGTCTACCTGTCTCACCTATGGGTTTTATCAATTTCTATTCATCTTTAGTCATGGGCCTCGCTCTCTTTGTCTAATTCTATTACAATTTTATCATTCGTTTTTATCATTATTTTTTATTTTACTATGTTATTACTAAGTATTTTATTTGAGCTTATTGTTTTGTTTATATGTTTTTGCTTCTTTGTAATTTCTCTTGGGCCTGGCCTCATGTTAGCTGCCCTGAGTCCCTTTGGGGAGATGGTGGTGGGGTATAAATAAAGTTGTTGTTGTTGTTGTTATCATCCCCCAAGGACTAGAAAAAGCCCTGCAGCTCCTAATTTTCCTGAACATTATTTTGTCTTTATATTATCTTGCCCTTTTCCACCTTGGGACTCAAAGTGGCTTACTTATTCTACTGTCTTGACTTAGATCAGGGTAGGAATTATACAGCCTTCCAGATGCTGGTGAACTGCAACTTCAAGTATGTCTAAGTTAACGGTTTAAAATGTGGGGAGTTGTAATTCAGCAACAGCCAGAAGACCTTATTTTTTCACTTCTCCTGGAATTAGAAGTAAAGTACATCCCATGATAGCAAGGAAGTTATTAAATGGCTACTGTCCAAGTGCCAACTTCTAATGAGACTGTGCTCATTTTTTGAAGTAATGGGGGAATGAATGTAATGGTGGAATGGGATTGATTCAGACCTTTCTAAAGGTAATGGAGTAGCTTCATTCCAACCTACCAATTTTGGATCATTATATTACATAATGTTATATTAGTAGTAGCTTTCTGCAAATGTAATTGGCATGACAATGGTAGATGCTTTCTTCTACCACCACCAGAACCTGTCTGCCATAAGGGGGAAATTACCCAAATATTTTAATGCTGGCAAAGGTTAGAGCAGGCTGTTCTGGAAGTCTGGATTGTTCTACAGTCAGTCTCTGAGTTACAAATGTCTGATTTACAAATGACTTGTAGAATAAAAGTGAGACAACAGAAACTGAGAGACATCTACCCCTAGGAAGGGAAATTCACTCCTGAAAGAGTTATCATGGGGAAAAGGTGTCTCAGCTGAAGCTTTCTCACCAATCCTTGTTTTCACAACAGACCAATATTTTCAAAATCCAGCTATCACAGGGACAGAAAGTGAGGGGAAATCTGAACAGGGTTCAGACAGCAAAGTAGACACAACAGGGGTGTTAACTTTTCCCTCTGCTGTCCAAAACATATGTGTGTGGGGGGGGGGGGGTTACTTTTTTTTAAAAAAAAGTACCTGTTCTGACTTAAATACAAATTCAACTTGAGAACAAACCTACAGAACCTATATTGTTCACAACTTGGCGACTGCCTGTATATACAGTGGGCCCTTAATATTTGCTACAGTTTGGTTCCAGCAATCTACCCATCCCCACCACCACTCCATGGATGCCAAAATCCCATTATATACAATGACACAGTAAATTGGTTCATTTATATAAAATAGTAAAATCAAAGTTTGCTTTTCAGATTTTTAAAAATGAGATTCAAGGCATGGGTGGTTGAATCCATGGATACAGGAGGCTGACTAAATCTATATAAATAAAAATGTAATGTTCGTTTGTGGTATTCACAGAACTCAAAAACCCACAGGGGCAATTGGCACCAAATTTGGACACGATACCCCTAACAACCCAATGTATGTTCTCCACTCAAAAAAATTGAGTTTGTCATTTGGGAGTTGTAGTTGCTGGGATTTATAGTTCACCTACAATCAAAGAGCATTTTGAACTCCACCAATGATGGAACTGAACCAATATTGGCACACAGGACTCCCGTGACCAACAGAAAATACTGGAAGGGTTTGGTGGACATTGACCTTGAGTTTGGGAGTTGTAGTTCACCTACATCCAGAGAGCACTGTGTATTCAAACAATGATGGATCTGGATCAAACTTGGCATTAATATTTCATATGCCCAAATATGACCACAGATGGAATTTGGGAGAAATAGACCTTGACATTTGGGAGTTGTAGTTACTGGGATTTATAGTTCACTGACAATCAAAGAGCATTCTGAACCCCACGAACGATAGAATTGGAGCAAACTTTGCACACAGAACCCCCATGACCAACAGAAAATACTTAAGGTCATTCAGCTCCCTTCATGAGGACAAGCAAATGTAATCAAAGCCCTCCTGACAAAGAGCCATCCAGCCATAGATATAGATAGAAATATATGATTCTCTCACACACAGATATAGTATCATAGATTTGAAAGGGACCCCTAAAGAAGGTCAATGCTATGTTGCATGTTCCAGAGTAGGCAAACCAGACAACCTCCACATCAACAATGACAAAGAAACAGCAAGAAATACTGTTTACCCACAAGCATAAAGAAATTACATATATTAGAAATCAACACTTTCTCATTACTTTATTTTCCAGATCACCAGACTGGGCCACAGCAATGCATGGCAGGGGACGGCTAGTATATTTATAAATAGTTTCCAAAATATTTAGCACGAAGGCCCCAAAATGAATATGGCAGCCTTCAGTCATGAGGACCAGAAATGTTGTTACTATCATTTTGTCAAAAAAATGTTCTCTAGAACCACAAAGTCATCATCAGCTGTATCCTTTTGAGTTAACAAGATCTTGCAACTGTTTACATGGCTGAGATATTTCCATTCTTCTTTATTCAGTTTAATTTCTTATAATTTCAGATCACAGAACTGATTACAAAAGATTCTACTGTTGTTTTTCATGCTCTGATGTCAATCACAGCAGGGTTTGTTTTAGAATATACAGCCTGCCCGCTTCACAAAATTAACTGGCAAAACTCTGCTATAATGTCAAAAGCTTTTTGGAGGTGGGGGGAAATTCCCATAGGAAGTATCCATTTTGCCAATGTGAATACCTTGCCTATATACTTGACAATTCTTTGGCCAAACAACCTTTACGCAGTCAGCGAATTAAGATGTGAATGAAGAATCTAATCAAGATCTCTCCAGGTACTGCTTTTTTCACAAACAATATACAATGCTTAATTTCCTACCAGGAAATTATAGCCTCTGCTGAGATCTCGAAATCTGATTAGTTTCAGAGACTTGGCATTTAAGTTTTAAAAAACCCTGCAATTCAAAAATAAAGATATAAACAGTACCACCATCTTTCTGCCCCCAAGTCCAAAGAAACCTGCTTAGTGGAGTCCCTTAAGGGAAAACAGGACCCTCAAGATTTTTCCTGATAAGGAATGAATAACATTCTCATAAAGCCTAAAGATTGCCCAGATAGACACATTTAAAATAATTACAGTGATTAAATAGAGTTTCAAGCAGCTCTGGCTCCAGGCAATGTGAGTGAAGCCTAAAGAGAAAACAACTAGGGCATATGTTGGTGATTTATGTTCTAACACATGCTTATACAAGCAACACATTGCTTGCTGGCAAAAAGCCACCCCTGACTTTGCTAGAGTGCAGGTAAGCTTTGCAACTCACAGTATCAGCTTTACAAGACTAGCCTGGTTCTCAAATAAAATTTTCAACATAAAATACAAACAGATACACCATGTTCAGTTACATCTGGAGACCTAAAGCCTCCAAGCACACACACAAACATGGTAGAGACAATATGAAAAAGAAGGAAGAAAGTGGTTTTGGGTTAATGCTCTTTTCGCAATACACAGTTATAGCATCATAACTCCAGGTTAACTGCCATGGCAACATCCTAAGGAATCATGGAGTTTAGAATGCACCATGCTTTCTGGATAAGAATTCTAAATAGCCTTCTCTAACTGCAAATCTCAGGATTACATAGGATGTTGCCATGACAGTTAAACTGGAATCATAGCACCTTATCAAGCAGAGGTAAATGCAGCGGCATGCTCCACTTCTTTAAGCACAGAGCCCAATGGCTTCAATTTCACTACACACAATTACTTCTAGAGCAGTGGTTGTCAGACTGTGGGTCCCCAGATGTTTTGGCCTTCAACTCCCAGAAATCCTAATAGCTAGTAAAGTGGCTGGGATTTCTGGGAGTTGTAGGCCAAAACATCTAGGGACCCACAGGTTGAGAATCACTGTTCTAGAGGGATTCCATGCTTAAAGGGACGGTGAAGTGGAGCATGCCACCGCAGCAACATGGGAGGCTTCTCATGTTCCACCAGGAACAATGGGAGAAAGGCGGGCAGTTGACACTCCCAACCACCACCACCCCAGTGGGATGGTGAATTGCATGAGTCGGGCAATGAGGAGCCATGGGCAATGCCCCGCGACATAGAATCATTGAAAGAAACCTCATGGGCCATCCAGTCCAACCCCCTACCAAGAAGCAGGAAAATTGCATTCAAAGCTCCTCCGACAATCGCTATGTGTGGCAATTCCGCCAGCCTTTGTGATGAGATCATTATTGTACTATAATTATGCATGCTTGATCAAACCTTATGCTCTTCAGGGGAAGACTTGCACTTTGGAGATATATATATTCTGGAAAAGATTGTTAAGGAAGTGGTCTGCAAACACTTAGAAACAAATGCGGTCATCGCTGTCAACATGGATTTATCAAAAACAAGTCATGCCAGACTAATCTGATTTCTTTTTTCGATAGAGTTACAAGCTGGATAGATGCGGGGAGTGCCGTGGATGTAGCGTACCTGGATTTCAGTAAGGCCTTTGACAAGGCCCCCATGATCTTCTGGCAAGGAAACTAATCCAATGTGGGCTAGGCAAAACAACGGTGAGGTGGATCTGTAATTGGTTAAATTGACAAACCCAGAGGATGTTCACCAATGCTTCTTCTTCATCCTAGAAAGAAGTGACAAGTGGAGTGCTGCAGGGTTCTGTCCCGGGCCCGGTCCTGTTCAACATCTTGGATTCAGTACATAAGCTTAGTACTGTGTAAATCTACTCTCAGAGCAACCCTGGACTTAGCATATAGGACATGCCCCATGGAAACCTGCTAATGTGCTGATAAAATTAAAACAAAAACAATGGAAACTATGGGTACTTTAAGGCACCCTGATTGAGCCCTTAGCCTATCTTTCTGTCTTAAAACTGGAAAAATGGGAAAGCTTGGAAATTTTCCCTTTAAAATGGCCAAGCTGGCTGGAGGATCCTGGAAGCTGTTCTTCAAAACAGTATTGATCTATTTCACAAGTACATTATTGAATCCAATTATATTATGTATTCTAAAGTCTTATTGTTTGCTAAATAGTCCTCTTTTCAAGAGTAAAAATGATATATAAATGCTTAACACCACAATCTAAATTCCATGTTCTTTTGCTATAGAGTTATGTTAAGCCACAGAATCCACTTCTTACGTTACAGTCACTGAGAAAGATAAATTAGTGTCACAGTATAATTTAAACAACACAATGGGAAAAGAGGAATGTGCATTCATACATGACAGAAGAGAAATGATTACCATGTAATTAAGTCTGACAGAGAAAAAAGTGTTTGCTTTTTAAATACATTTTGGTGTGGCATGAAGCTTCTTATATTTTTCTCCTTGTTTCAAAGAAACTGCTATGCTCAATTAGATATTATGAAAATTAGCATCAATATTTTTCTTCTTTTTGCTTATATAGATGCCTGCGGGATATTCATTTTTTGAATCTGTATGTAAACACAATGTTTTTTACAACAGAAAGAGAAATAAGAACATTATCTAGATCATTCCATTGCATACGCTGAGAGAGGGTGGTTCTATACTAAAGCGGGCTCAAACCAACACCTCAGTCACCAGTTTGAGCCTGCTTGGTGGCACTAAGGTGACTCCCTGAGTTGCCTCAGTGGCAGCAGCGAATCTTCACTGCCCAACTGTGCTGAACCTGATTCAGAGCCATTAGGCGGTGGCTCAATGGCCACCCCCCTTCTCTCAAGACATACTGCTAGTCCTAACCAGAAAATGATCTGTCCATGATCATTCAGTGGTATTGGTCACCTCCACCCACAGATCCATATGTTCTGAGCTGAAAGTTGTTTGAAGTGTATGACCTGATGAGTACACAGGTCTGGAAACAAATTGTGATAGGCCCATGTGACCGTATCTTCCCCTACGAGCCCACATGGTCTCTAAGATTTTCTGGGGAGGCTCTTCTCTCGCTCCCAGCCCCATCTCAGGCACTGTTGGAGGGGACGAGAGAAAGGGCATTCTCGGTGGTGGCCCCTCGTCTCTGGAATTCCCTCCCCAGAGAGATCAGGCTAGCACCCTCCCTATCCACGTTTTGTAAGGAACTAAAGACGTGGATGTTCCATTGTGCATTCGATTGACAGTTTCTTTGACAGATGGTCCCTAACCATGGGCTAAAATCAAGTTCCTGTATTTGATTACTGTATTTTTAAGCTAAAATGATCCTATTACAACTGCTCTATTCCTATGCTGCAATATGTTCTATTTGCCTTTTTGACAATCCTATTCTCTAACTTGCTTGTACACCACCACCACCCCACATGAGACTAGAAGTATTTCTGGTTGTTGCTTATGATGTCTGTTTTATTATTGCATGTGATGGTGGTGGTACACTTTTTAATTTTTATTTGCCTTGTCTTAATTGTATGTTTCTGGGCTTGGACCCATGTAAGCTGCCCCAAGTCCCTTCAGGGAGATGGAGGCATGGTATCCATGTTGGTCATGGATACCATTGTGCCTTCCCGGAATAATGATCCCATAGCACTTTGTCCTCCAAAGCACTTTACATTTTCTCCTCGTATGTCCTTTCGCAAACACCAGTATCACCTTCCGTTCATGTCCCAGCATATTTCCAATTTTAACTTTACATTTGGCCTCCCCTCTGCTTTTAATTGTGTGTTGTTTTATTGATAATGTTGTTTATCTTATTGTGTATGTTTTTTAATTGCTTGTATTGCTGTTTTATTGCTTGTATAGGCACCTAGGAACCCTCACCAAAGGTAATGATCCTTCTTCAGTGCTGGTTTCCTACTTTTGTGCAGTAAAGTGTGCAGTCCAACCACTATCATAGGCATGTTAGATTATTGGCATTCTCAATGGCTGTTCCCAGACTGTGAAATTCTCTCCTGTGGGAAGTTGGGTTGACCTCTTTTTATTTAGGCAGGATTTTAACTCATGTACTAGAAGGGTCTTTTAAAGTAATGTGGTATGTTTTTTTTTAATTGTGCTTTACATTGTGCTATTGACAGACCTGCTTCTTTAATTTGCCATAATTAGATTTTATCTGTGGTTTGTTTAAACTTGTAAGTCACCTAGGGTCCTGTGTGGTGAAAAGGCAGCACATGAATTAAATAAATAAGTTAAAAAAATTAAACTGAGCTTTATGAAATTCTTTTATCAGCATAGCATGGGTAACTCACAGGCCAAATCAGCAATGTGTTTAAAGAGCAATGCATTGGGTGTTTCATCTTGATAGGCTTCACTCCTGAGCACTGCTATTCATTGCAATAAGCCAAGTCAAAATGAAAGGTATTTCCAGCCCCCACTGCCTGTCTGTGGGAGAGCAGGTGTTTGGCTCTGAGGGACTTTGCATTTTGACTTTTGTGTAGTAAGGTGGGGGAGTTAAGACTGTCCCCTAAAGCAAAAAACAACAAGCCGCATTTAGAAAGGAGAACCTGGGAGACCCCCTGGAGTCAACTAAAAGTAGGTGTCCACCCTCTTCATTTAATTTATGACAACAGAGATGTGGTAGAACAAGCCACATTCAAGAAGGGCTTGATGCTGAGCAAAGGCTTAGTGAAAATGTGGTTAGGCTTGGCCTCAGGGGTGTTTGACTTTCTGATAGAACTGATTGCGTAGAAAATTGCAGGGCTGAGAGGAAAAGCTTGACTGAGTGATCTGTCACATAGGCAGATGGAAGGCTCAGAGGTGACCCCTCACCTTGATATTAATATATAACTGCAATAGATTCTCTCTTTCTGTCTTCCTGTGTCAGGTAGAAATTTGAATGAGTCTCACATGCATTTTAACTTGTTTTATTCCTTGGAAGCTCACATGCTGGGTGGGCCAATCATATTTGGGATGCATGGATAATGAACTCTTGAAGTGGAATGCATTTCTGTGATGAAACACATATTAGGATTCTTCCTAATCTATCAAAAATCTACCTGTATAATACCCTGAAGGCACCAGAACCAGTCTGAATAGTTAAATGGGTTCAGCCCTGGTTACTACTTGAATGGGAGTCTGCCAAGGTATACTGGGTGTAAGGCTGTGTTGCAGAGGAAGGAACCTGCAAAACTACCTCTGAGTATTTCTTGCCTAAGAAAATCCTTTGAGATTCCTTGGGTTACCATAAGTAAGTGGACAGACAAATTGAAGGCACATACCAAACACACTCTGAAATCATGGATAATAGCAAATCCTATATTTTGACTATACTTGGGCCAAAAGTATACAATAGAATTGCACTGGAGGACATAGAAAGGCCCACAAACATTTTTAGGGGTTGTTGTTTATTTGTTCAGTTGCTTCCAACTCTTCGTGACCTCATGGACCAGCCCATGGCAGAGCTCCCTGTCAGCTGTCACTACCCCCAGCTCCTGAGAGTCAAGCCAGTCCCTTCAAGGATACCATCCATCCATCTTGTCCTTGGACGGCCCCTCTTCCTTTTTCCTTCCATTTTCCCCAGCATCATTGTCTTCTCCAAGCTTTCCGGTCTTCTCATTATGTGGTCAAAGAACTTCATCTTTGCCTCTAATATCCTTCCCTCCAATGAGCAGTTGGGCTTTATTTCCAGAAGTATAGACTGGTTGGATCTTCTCATGGACCAAGGCACTCTCAGAATTTTCCTCCAACATCACAGTTCAAAAGCATCTATCTTCCTTCTCTCAGCCTTCCTTATGATTTTATTTATTTATTTATTTATTGTTCTTATACCCTGCTACCATCTCCCGCAGGACTCGGTGCGGCTTACAAGAGGCCAAGCCCCACAGCATCACAAAACAATCACAACAAAACAATGAATAATTTATAAAAGCAAAAACAATACAGTAATAACACGACACATTTTAAAAACATGAGGCAGGGCCAAATATGAACATTTAAAGTGAAAAACTGGGGAGTTCAAGGGAGATAGGAGGAGTGCTTTGGGATAGGAAGACATGCAGACAATTCTAAATCTCTCATAAAGTGCATTAAGGACATATTGCTTAGGATTCCTTATTCTGGGAAGGCACACTGGAACATCCACATTTTCAAGCTCCTTCTAAAGACTGCCAGTGTTGGGGCCTGCCTGATGTCCTTAGGGAGGGAGTTCCAGAGTTGCGGGGCCACCACCGAGAAGACCCTGTCCATCATTCCCACCAATCGCGCCTGTGAAACAGGTGGGATTGTGAGCAGGGCCTCTCCGGATGAACAAAGTGATTGTGTGGGTTCATATACAGAAATGCGGTCACGAAGGTAAATGGTCCAGCTCTCACATCCATAAGTTACTATGGAGAACACTATTGCTTTAACTAATCGGATCTTCATTGCCAGTGTGATGTCTCTACTCTTTATTTTATCTAGATTGGTCATTGCTCTCTTCTGATTTCCTGGCTGCAGTCTGTGTCTGCAGTAATCTGTGCACCTAGAAATACAAAGCCTGTCACTGCCTCCACGTTTTTTCCTTCTATTTACCAGTTATCAATCAGTCCAGTTGCCATTATCTTGGTTTTTTTAAGTGTTTAACTGCAACCCAGCTTTTGCACTTTCTTCTTTCACCTTGATTAGAAGCCTCCTCAGCTCCTCTTCACGTTCAGCCATCAAAGTGGTATCATCTGCCTATCTAAGGTTGTTAATGTTTCTTCCAGCAATTTTAACTCCAGCCTTGGATTCATCAAGCCATTGTATGATGTGTTCTACATACAATTTGAATAGGTTGGGTGAGAGGATACAACCCTGCTGTATGCCTTTCCCAATCTTGAACTTTTGGAGGTAAGGGTATTTTTCAAGTGTGGCTAAATGAAATCAATTTGCCAATAAGAGGATCATACTGTATTGTGTGACAAACATTTTCAGCTTATCCAAGTAACATATATCAAAAAGAGAGCCTGATCCAGCTTTTCATTTCCTTAATTTCTTTATATTACTCACAACAAACAATATTAGTGAATATGACCTGTTTCTCTGTATTTTTCATGGTTCCAATTTGGCTTGAAGCTCCCACTTGGCAAACCAAACAAGAGAATTGTAGCCTTTGACCCTTGAAGATCCAAGGAATTCTCTTGTTTCACATAATGTGTGCATCTTCATTCGCAGTGTTTGCTTTCGGTGCCCTGGAGAAGGAATCCATGCATTCAGGAGACTTGGCAGGTGCAACCATCTTGGGGAGCTGCTCCCAATTGCCTATTCTCTTCCTTAAACTCAACTATTCAAATATCATGAAAGCCTTTGGGGAGCAATTTTCAAATGCATAAAAGGTTGTGAAGAACTTGCCTCCTGCTAAAGGTCAATAGGAACCAAGAGCTTAACTCCAATTTGTGCTTTCTCAAGCCCTTGTTCACAAGCGAGTAAAATATCAGAAGGCAATGTAACATAGCACTAATGCAGTGACTAGGAAAATAAATCAATTACTTTTACATTGTCAAGTTGAGCAGGGGGTTACTCATTTTCTATTCTATTATTGCCTAATCCCACACATATTACCATGGCATTTGTCCGAACAGCTTCAGTCCCTATTCATCATTATGCTGAAGAGTTTTACTTGAAACATTTAATACATCCACAAAAAACAACAAGTTTGGGACTAATGTTACCTCCAGTGTTACCCCATTGATTTCAGCCATGTTAATTCTTCCTACAAGTTGAAGCAGAAGACCAAAGGTAGCCAATCATTTCATTGGACTGTGTTTTATTTCCAACACTTATTTCCACTTATTATGTAAGCCAGGGTGAATTTGTAGAGAATCACTGGTGGTCTCCCATCTAAGCACAGACCAGGTTAAGAGATGAGAAACCATATAAGGACATCAGTATTGTCAAAGCATGCTGTAAGCCCACCAAAAAACTGTAATTGAGAAAAGAAGAAAAGAGGCTTTCATTCTAACCTAAGGGTACCGACATTTGACTGAGTAAATGCCTGAGTGTCTAACATCTAGGAGCAAAGGGAACACGTACACTGACCATTTAGGTCAAAGTAGAGCTGGATCCATGCCATGGAAGCCAAATGCCACATTGAGATTATTCAGGGTAACATAGGACAAGGCCACCTTAAACACTTCTTTGCCCTTATTAGCCAAAGTCAAGGGATAGTCTAAATTTTGGGCAAGAATTTCCCCAACTTTAGGCCTGTTGGAAAATTTGAGCTGATCTCAGAGCAGAACTGGCTGTAACTGTCCCCACTGCTATCCCACTGCCTAGGGGCACTAGATCCCACCCCCCCACCCCCCCACCGTCTGTGTCATGGTGATCTCTGGCCATGACACATGTCCTATCTGTCCACTTGCAATAATGTTGACTGGAACAACAGGGCATTCTGGGGAGGGAGGGGAGAGAAGGGGAATACCTTCTCCCACCTCTCCTCACCCCATCACTCAAAGTGTCACAGAGGGAGAGAGGGATGGTTGGGGCGACTGGTCAGTGGTGCCAAACTGCATTCAGCCCCCCACCCACCCACATTTTTGGTCAGTCTTCCAAATTCACTGAAATTAGGACTATAAAAATTGAAAAACCATATATATATATAACCTGACAAAAATATCTCTAGAAATCTCTAGAAACCTCATCCCATGCAGTCTTGGCTCCATTTCCATGCGCTTTAGGAATTGAGTCCCACGTAGGCCATCGCATGACGTAAGGGCACTTCCAGTGGGACTCTGTTACTAAAGTGCATGGAAAGAGAGCCCAGTGTGCATTTTCAAGAGTTAGGTACTACCGAACTCCAAAAAACAAGGAAAGATGGAGCAAGGACAGGGAAAGGACATGGGATGGCTGGCCATCCCAGAAAATTGACCCTGATGGAAGGGAGTGAAGTAAGACGGTTTTTCCTGCTCTTCCTTGCTTTCTCGCCACTAATGGGATGAGGTTCTAGGTCCGCAAGTACATTTCTTTCAGAAATTAACCATAGAATTAGTCTGGCAGAAGTTCACCATAGAGTCATACTGGATGATACCTAGAGAGACCATATTAACCAAATCCGCAAAGAATCAAATCTGCAAAAGTTAAACCTGCAAATGAGGAGAGCCAACTAAAATCCTAGAAGAGCTGGACAAGTGGTTGTGTAACAGGATGGCCAACCTGTTTTGTGACAAAAGCTCTTTGAGTTTCCTAACTTCATCACAGCCAGTTTCCAATTCTCAGGAATGAGAGGAAGTGGGTAGTCTTCTGTAGTGATAGGACTGCCATACAGAGCAAATAGATGCAGTACAAAATTTAGTTCTGTGCCAGTCTGGTCAAAATGATAAAAGCTTGTTGTTATTTGTGTACAATGCACTGCTAAATTCTCCCACCACTGCTCTGCCTCGGCCAATGTGCCAGCTCTTCTAGGAAACCATTTTTCCACAAAAACAGAACCAGAGAGGAAAGCCCATACTTGCCACCCCCTTAATGCTCACAATACAAAAGGAAAAGAATGTGCTAAATGTAGCATTATTTTACAGGTCAAGCAGGCCACCACTGTACTCATTTTCCCACAATCTCAGCTCATTAACATCTAGTTCCCCCATTGTGAAGGTTTTTGGCTGGTTTCACTAAAGGAGGAGGAGGATGTTTATAATATGCAAACCTGGCAGTAACATTTAAAGCAAGATCCTTGAAATAAAATGAAAACATTAACTGGGGTTGATCACTTAGAGGATTTTTAATGGGGTACTAGGGATTCTCCAACACTTGCTTTTAGGGGATGTTTAATTTATGAACACTTTTGACTACTGAGCTAAGATATAAAGGTCTCTTTAAGAGCCCCAAAGGCTACAAAATGCCACCATGAGAAGCTGCCCTGAGTTTCATGAGAAAGGCAGCATATAAATGGATTGAAATCAACTTAAATAAACATATTATATTTCAAAACACCTAAGAATCTGATATTTTTAAAGAGGTTGCCCTTTTTTCTTTTACAATTTACAGAATACGGAATCATCTTAAAGAAAATTTATAAACAATATGCCAGTTGTCTCATATTTCTTAAAGTAGTTGTTGTGTTACAATATCACAATTAACTCTCAAAGTCTTTCCAGATTAAGAAAAATTTGAACCAGTGGATTGTACATTCTGATTGCTGGAATCTGGTTGGACACTTAAGTTTTCATTAGTGGACTTACATTTAAGCAGATCTATAGTGTCAATATCGGTGTATCCAATAGTGTACTGCTGTTATGCTACTATGTAGGAGAGCCAATTGCAGAAGTTATATTGTGTATTGAGGCACTGACTAGGAAGTGCCAATGTGTATTTGGGACATTCCTGCTGGTATTACTTGCACATTTTTACAATTTTTACAATTCTCTTTCTTTGCACCACTGCTACATAGCCAAGTATGCATAACGTTACATGATGTATACCATGATCAACTATATTTCCCAGAATCCCCAGTCAGAATAACCAGCTGTTAATTTTTAGGAGCTGTAACAGCCAAAATTAACTTTTCCAAGCTGTGTTCAGGCTGTGACTTGAGACTCATGTTCCACTTGCTCCCACAGATCTGGAACATCAAAATAATTATTTCACTGGAATTAAGGCATTGTATAACAAGAAAGACAAAATTCAATCCTCTACAGAAGGCCACTAACCTTTGGCAGGCACTCTGAAATTTAATTCTGTTGGTCCTTTTCTATAAGAATTTGCACTAAAGCAGATTTTGGTAAAAGGACACAGCAGTGTGATTACTTTCCATGTTCCAATGATGATGGGTTGTTGATTTGGATAGAATGTCAGGCAGGTAACTTCCCATACAAATGTGTCTACAATTACTGTGCTAATTTAATATTAAACAACTGGCTTGTTAAATAGAAGGCAGTCTCATTATGCCTTGGCAACTAAATTCTAATTCATTTAAGGGGAAAGCATCAGGAAAGAGTATTTAAGTTGTAAAGTAGAAGAAAGCCGCTGTTTATGGTGGGTTTAAAACCTCCTTCCTTTAAAGTCCTCTGCAATCAAACAACAATAGGGCCATTATGCCTAAAACAGTCAGGATGTTCTTCACAGACACCCCCCTCCCCACCTATTGCCCCACACACATCATTTGTCAAATGTCTTCTAGTTCATAGCAAAAATACCAATCCATTAAAGCAAAGAGTTAGCTTTTTCAGGTGACAGAATGTGGTACCACAAGTATGTGTGTGTGTGTGTGTGTGTGTGTATGATGGTCTCACTCCTTAGCTGTGTGTGTTCAGCTAGCTATCTAAAAAGCCTGTGAGAATCTACAACCTGTATGTGCCAGTGCTTTTCTGATCAACCAGAGATCTCTTTATTTCAGAAAGACAAGCATTGGCAACACCAACATGGTGCTCATGATAAGCTCACAATAACCTGAAATTCAGGCTCAATCTAGTAGGCTGGATAGTTTTTTGGGCACACATAAAGTCCTCATTGAGAGTCCCCCAGCTGTCCCTGAGGTTGAAGAGAGTTCTTTCTGTGCAACCATGCCAAACAGCCACCTAGTTGTTTCCTCTGGCTCTGTGTCACTGTGATTCCTAGCTGCATCCCATCACACCTACTTTTACATTGAGTGCCAGGAAGAAGGTAGTTGTCATATCATGGCTGGGTACTCCCATATCATGGGGGGGGGGGTCATAGGGAAATGCCGCCCCATGTTCCCAGGCTGTGGAGTTGGGGAATGCTGGAGGGCAGTCAGGAAGGTTTTGCCCAGTTGCAATTGGGAACCAGTCCAATTACCCCCATGTAGTGTATAGGGCTGATCTAGGGTTACCTGGGGCAAGGATATGGGGCTGATCCATTTCTACACCAACCTGGATGGTCATCCTAGATGTGCCCTTATATTACACTACTCATAACCCCCCAGAAAAGATGACCGAATGTAAAGAATCATGGTGGCTAAAGTAAAGCATCCAGAGAAGGGATAGGGAACTGTAGGGAACTAAAGGGCTATGTCAGCTCTGCAGGAGAAAACGGAGAGCAGCAATCTCTCCCATTAAAAAAAATCTGCTCCAAGATTACCATATATGTTCTCTATGACTTTTTTTAACACTTTCAACTCATTTTGTAGAAATTAAATCAAGCAAAGAACAAAGGGGGAAATTAGAAGAAGAAAGAGAAACTGAAAAATTGGGATTTTGCTGAGACTGTCCAAGAAAAATCAGGCTTGTTATAGGGTACATTCTGTACTTGAAGGCTTTAATATTGAGTGTGTGTGTGTGTGTGTGCACGTTCCTTCAAGTTGCCTGTCAACTTATGGTTGGTTTCCCCATGAATTCCACTTTCTTAGACAAGGAATACTTAGAGATAGTTTTGCCAGATCCTTTTTCTGAAATATTATATGGCCCACAGCACCTGGCATTCATTGGCGGCAAGTATTTACCAGAGCTGAACCTGCTTAGTTTCAATGATCAGACAGGATCTGTTGCCTTGAGGATATTTAGCCCTTGGTATATTAATATTCTTGAAAGTTTTTTTCCCAAAAAAATAGCATTAAAACATGTATCAAATTATCAGTGGAAAGGAAGAACAGATGGGTAAACAATTCCTGGTGTTTTCACCCTCTAGCTTTTCTGTTTATCTATTGAAGACGTTTACATATAATCTCTCAATTCACCAGAGCCTCTATGTATTAATAAAAAATAGTGTGTGTGTGTGTGTATGTGTATGTGTGTATGTATATATATATATATATATATATATATATATATATATATATATATATGAAAAATGCTGCTTAAAATTAAGTTTAGACCAGAGAGTTAAAACAGCTAAAGTAGTTTCAAGGACCAAATCTATGTAGAACATCTTTTTAGGTGATGAAACCAGGGACAGAAAAGGATGAATTGTGACTGTCCCTGCCAAATCGGAAACTGGAATGCATGGGAACTCACAAAAATTGTTGTTTTTTGTTTTTGTTTTGTTTTTTGTTTGTTTTTGTTTTTTGCATTCCTGATCTAGAGGGGGTCAGGAAACAAGCACACATATATTCAGTTTTGTCAGTTCGAGAAGGCTCCAGACCTTTGTGGATACCTGTATGTTTCTGGTGAACAAATGATACAACTCTGTGGCCCAAATAAGATAAGACATAAATGAACCTTTACAGTAAACACTGGTTGTTGTTTCTTAAAACATGTAAATGGCATTAGTTGGAGAATCTAACAAAAATAGATTGTGTGTGTGTGTGTGTGTTTTGCATTGAAGGGAGCAAATTTAACTCACATACTGAAGAAAATATCTTATTTGAAATTGCTGTTTGCACTGAGAGAAAATCTCCCATTGGCACCAAATGGAAAAGTGCCACCAACCCAACAGTGCCCTTCATTATACTCTATTAATTTATGCTGAATACATACACAATGGTTATGGCTTTTCTCCAATCCAGAAATCTTAGCAGAAAGGACAACAGATAACAGAAATGCCCTGAATAAACTACATTAGTCATATATGTTCAGAAGGCAGACCTGTGAATAATCAATAGTATCAGAACATGATTCGAAAAGAACATGTGTGCTATTTATAAGCAACAATAGAAATATTTAACAAATATGACACTTTACTGAGTGAAAGGAAAGAAAACTGAGCCTAACAGATATAATGCAGAGAGGAGAAACATCAGTCTGAAATGACAAGTCTCTAATCCAAGAGTGGACAAACACATTTTGGTACCTGAAGTAAGAACATGAACATATTGAAAAGGGAGCAAATTTGTTTTCTGCTGCTCTAGTGCAATGGATTCAAATTGGAGGAAAAGAGATTCCACCTAAACATTAAGAGTTATTCAACAGTGGAATACACTGCCTTGGAGTGTGTTGGAATCTTCTTCTCTGGAGGTTTTGAAACAGAGACATTTTTTGGGAGTTGTTTAATTGTTTATTCCTGCATGGTGATGGATTGGATTAGAAGGTTCTTGTAGTCTCTTTCAACACCATGATTCTGTGGTTTTCCTACCCCCATATCTTCAGCCATAATTCCAAAACAGCATCCTTCATTGCATATGTTCAGAGCAGGTTAAGTGATGCTGGGCCAGGAGGTATTCAAGCCCCCTTGAAAGGTAGGGTGGAATAGGATGCTGATCACCTCTGAAATGATCATTTTATCCAACAATGATCAGAATCACAAAGATTCCTGTGTCATTAGGTGCATCTACACTGCAGAATGCCTACCATTTGAAATTACCTTAACTGCCATGGGTCAATGCTATGGTATTATGGTAACTGTAGTTTTACAAAGTGTGCTGGTACCTCTTCAAACCACAAATCACAGAATTCCATACCAATGAGTCATGGCAGTTAAGGTAGTGTCAAGCGGCATTCATTCTACAGTATAGATGTAGCCACTAAGAACCCTGAACAGACATATTACCAGCCCAAAATGTTTGTTTTTATAACCATCTTTGCATTAACTTAGTATTTTCCCTTCTTATATATATTAAACAATCTTTTTCAAAACAATCTTACCACTTCATCACACAGGCTTTTTTGCCCATCATAGGAAGCTTCCAGCAGAGTTTGAGGATGGAGTCCACCAGATCCCATCAAACGACACACAGCTCCATCCCCAAAATGTGCTAGAAGCATCCTATGACAGAGCAAGAGAACATAGGAAGCTTCCTGTGTTCTCATTGCTAGCAATGGGAATAGTATTGGAAGAAATTGGGCAGTGGTGCTTTCCCCCATGTGATGGAGAAGGTGGTGCTGTGGACAATGTGGGGCACAGGGTGATGGATTGTCTGCTGGCCCACGAATTTGCAGTGATGACTAGCAAATCCCCTCACTGTCGTTCATGTTAGGGCACTTAATATGATAAGGTCCTTATACTTTTTCATTTATCATTGTGTGATTGTCTTTATGACAGTCAAATAAATAAATAAACAGTTAACTGCTTTTAATATTTTGTTTAAAATACATATGTTAAAGCATGCAAAGTTCATCATGACCTGCCTGCCAGTCTTGAACCTCTCAGTTTTGTGGGGTCACTGACAGTTTTTGAGATGAAGAGCAACCTAAATGGTACATACTTCTGTCAACCAATACCTTGTTGCAGCTCAATGCCTCTTCTTTCCAATATTGGCCAGTATACATAACCATCTCATTCCACCTAATGGTAGGCTGGCCTTGGACCACTGACCTGCTGGTGTTTCTTACAAGCAATAACTACTGAACAGAAATGATGGATGGAAAATGATACAATGTCATAGACAACTCTGAAGAACTCACAGCTCTATGAGCTAATTCTCTTAATACCATAAATATTCTTAAAAACAGCAGTTAATCTGTCTTGAGGCAATAGAAGGTAATTAATAAAGTAGACACTGAGGCATGACTAAAACCTTTGCATGTCTCAGCCCATAAGGCTGAGGAAGATACACTTCTTGCATGAAGATCCTTGTGTTCAGAATGTGACTTGTCTGTGGATTTTAGAATGACGAGGCACCATTTTTCTTCAGTGATTAAGTTAGTCCTCTTGAATGGAAATGTTTAATGTTGTTGGAGACAGATTATTTATATTGCACTCAGAGAGAGGTAGCGGGAAAGAAAGAAAATAAGCATATCAATAATAAACAAGGATGGCGAATTTGATACTTGGGATCAACCCCTAAAGGACACAAAATCCCTTGCTGATCTAGCTGGCAAGGTGATTGAAGACAGCACAGGGTGTTCTTTTTCAAAAAGGAGCATGAGCTTTTTATATGAGCTTCGGGTTTTTCTCACAGGAACTGCAGAATGGCAAGGCCAAATGCATTGTCCTTAATTTTCCACCTTTAAATAAACATTTATTTATTTATACATCTTCCAGAGTCCCCTAGCCATTTTGGCCAGTACAGTGGCTATACTGGTGTACAGAGATGTGAGGTTGACCAAAAGAATTTAAAGATTGCCAATCCAAATAATTTTCCAATATTATATCTACTTCATAACACTAGAGAATGAATCCATTTTAAATCTGGTTTCTGCCTCCTGCAGAATTATGAGGTTTGTAGTTTAAGGAGGAGCCTTTAGTAGCCTCACTAAACTACAAAGCACAGAATTCTGCAGGAGGCAGAAACCAGATTTAAAGTGGATTCATTCTCTAGTGTGATGAGCCATATTATAAGCTATATTTGTCCACTCAATAACAACTACAATAGATGCATTCAGCATATGAAATCTTTGGTCTTTCAAAAATTGTAACCACCCTGCTTTGTGAACCTATTGTTGTTCCTGGAAAACAGTTGTTTAATGAGGAATGCAAAACTAAGGTGTTGGAGTGTGCTATAATTTTCTTCCTGTTTTTCCTTTTCTACATTGAATCACTTCCTCTTGTATATTTTTGGTTTTATGGGCAAAACCCTTTAATAAAGCCAGGAAGAAAGTCTCCAATAACTTTACCTGCAAACGTTTAACATTAAGTTGACAGAAACAATCCATTTTTAATAACGGGCTGCCTTGGTAACTTTGTATTCTGACCCAAGGTGAAAGGTGAAGATTAAATCTTCTTCACCTTCATCTGAATGCAGCTGCTTTGCACACAGACTTTAATTGATGGGAGAGACCCAGCTTTGTAACCCAAGCCCAGCCCCTGCCTGCAGCGCTGAAAATCATGCAATTCAAGGCTCCGTTTCAGCTGATAGCTGGTCCCACTCAGTGGATGGCCTGGACAGGAGAATAAAGTCTTTGTCATTATCTATCCTCCATCAGGATAGTCCTCCCCCTTTCCCAATGCCTCTTGCATTCAGGGCAGGGCATAATAATAGTCCTCACCACAAGAAACATGATGAAGTGAAATATAACTGAAATTGGGAAAAGATTAATCCAAGAAAGCTGGATGATCTAAGCAAATGCTCTCCCTGGTTATATATAAAAGTAGGTAGGTGGATAGGTGAGATTAAATCATCTTAGAAAAGGACTGAAGAGCATCTCTATTTTATAGTTGGGACATGGAACTTCATCCCATGAACCTGTTATTCCAGAGTAGTTGTGCTATGATAGATAGCAAATGTATAGCAAGATGAACACTTTCTATATTGAACCTCCATTTGTGCAAGTGCACCACTTCAACAAACAATACTTCCCATTCTTTCATTGCTCAGTTGTGTGTGTGTGTGTGTGTGTGTGTGTAGAGCGTGTGTGCGTAATTTCACAGTTTCAACAAAAATGTGTATAACTGTTAAATATTAAAAACACAGCTCAGGAATAGTGAGGGGGAGAATGAAAGAGAAGGAGAGTCCAGCTTCCTGATGTCACTTTACTGCTGGCACAGAAATGGAATGGACCCATCACACCATGGTAGGTGACAAGAATATTGCAGGATTGCAGAATATTGCAGGATTGCAAATCCTTGACTGGTTTTGACAGTCAGTAGCAATGAACAGATTTAGTAGTCTAGCTTCAATGTTCGTTTTGCCTGCCTCGTATGATAAAAGCCATAGAATACTTCTTCCAAACAAATTGTATATTTAGAGTACTTTCATCCACTTTACTGAGTTCAAACCACCATTGCATGCTGCTGTATCATATGGATTCTGCTGCTTCTACGGCTGATTCTGTGTTGCTAGAAAGAGCTTGACATTTTGTATACCTTGTATGAAATCATGGGTGGATTGGGTTTTTCCCCCTTTTCTTTGAACAATCTCAACAAATAAATGTTACAAGAAATTTGTCCAAGGTTGAATCATATGGTTTGTCTTGTTATCATGATTACCTATTATGACAATGATATACTTTTCAAGTACATAACACAGTACGTAAATATTGAAAATAAACATGTAAGTATAAAGATATTCAACAAGGATGAGGAAACTTTGGACTTGCAGACTGAGAAAAAACCCCATACTGTCAATCATCTTGGTTGATGCTGATGAGAGTCTGAAATGTACACAACATCGAGAAGCTACAAGTCTGTTTCCTAGGGTAGCATGAAAGAATGGAGAGCATCTAGAAGATCAAATTATATGCAAATACACAGGATGTAAATAAATTGAGGCAAATGTATATGAGTAGAAAAAAAAACCTTAAATCATCCTGAAACGACTGCTGTCTGCTTACGACATTTAACTACTTCTGGTGAGTATCATAGCGTTACGAGGTTAAAGTAGCTTTGTCCAGCTTTGGGGCAAACTGGACAGCTGAATCAGGTCTCATTTGGACAAGCCCATTGTTCAGACAGGTCACCAGTGCCTTGATTCTTTCCCTGCATTCATCGGTGTAGTGAAAAGGGAATGGATCATGTCCATGTCACTTCCAATGGGACACTGCACATCCTGTGAGCTCCTGATCATTGCAATTGTCCCATTCTAACATTAACAGAGGTACCTACACAATCAGGAAGAAGGAAGAATGATTGCACAGAGCTCTGTGTCCAGCTGTGAGTGACAGCAGTGACACAGAGGATGGGGTGACAATCCAACAGGACTGATGCACAATGAGGCACCACAGTGGGCTCAGCCCTCAACACCTTCAGGACTACTCTGGATTATTTTTGCTCTCGAATGGCCATAGATTTAGTGCCTAATGTAGACTTGCGCAAAGTTTATTTCATGCTCCTGCACTGTAGTACTTTGATCATACTCAAGTTGCCTTGGATCTATCCTATGGTATGTGTTTAATTTGATTAAGTATTTGGAATTATTTTCCTCCACCACCACCCCCCAAACCACCACCACCAAACTACAAACCTAGAAGTGCTGTCTCCAGTAGTTAATACAGTGAAAGGGTAACTGCAGAGCAAGGAAGCTCCAGAGGATTTTCCATTTTTTTGAGGTGCTGACATCTGGATCAGTCTGGATTCAGTCCAATCCAGTGTCCACATATCAAACAGATCTACCACTGTATTGATGCTTAGAAGCAGCTCCCTGGCAGAGCCTTGCTGGCAACACTGCTTCTGTTGGTAACATGGTCAGGTACTCTGTTGTGACTTGCAAAGCTCTGTCAGGGAACTGCTTTCATTAACACATCCAATACACTCTTGGCCTAGTTGGCCACCTGCACACCAAAATGTCTTCATGGATGCTTCTTGCTGCATTGTTCAAATCAATTCTCAGGTTTCATGCAAAAACCTGAGAAAAAGGTTCATTAGCCTACAAGACATTTTGATGCTTGCGGTATTCTCACTCTTATGCAGTGACATCACAAAGAAAATGTCTTGTTCTTTCCCACTTTTTGTTGTTTTATATTTTAGTGGAAAATAATAACCAATGGGCAATGAATCATCCTCAAAGACTGAAGCAATGGCTCAAAACTCTGTTTTCATTTCCCATGTGTAATACACTCAGTAACCAGACAGTAGAAGGAAGTTTGTATTGGCCGGTGAATTCTAAATTACAGCTTTTGATATTACTGCCTTAGGTAGGTTCCTAGGAAGAGGTAGCAGAAGGTTAAAGCTTCTCCAAATTTATAGCCAGAATGACACAATTTAACTTGGCCAGTAAGAAACTTCTAGACAGTCGTTTCACAAAGATGAAGCTCTGATTTCATCATTATAATGAATTTGCCCATTTTAATCCACAAAGGGCTGTAGTGTTTTTTGGGGGGACAAGCAAAAAAAAATTAAAATGAAACTTTTCCAGAGCTTAGGAAACTTATGTTTAGGGCTTTTGCATTCCCAAGTTTACAAAAATTTTGAGAGTTCTAGTCCAAACTTTTGTAAGCTGTGAACCTTCCCCCATCATTGCAGTGGCATTGTACAACAAAGGACCTCCCCACATGGGGCTTTTGCCGGGTCATAGTATGCTTTCAATATGGAGCCAGTATGGAGCCTGTTGGAGCCCATTACATGACGCAGGATTACTTCCAGCGGGGTTCTGTGTTAAAATCATGATGGAAAGAAGAATTCAGAACATAGGTGACTGCCCGTGTTCTGACTGTGTAAGCCAGGGACAGTGCAGGAGGAAGCTGGACAGCAGCAACTTCCCCCATATGATAGGAAAGGGGGCAATGCTGGGCACAGAGTGACGGTTTCCTCCACTTTCCCACAGATTCACCATGCTGCCCCATGGAAGAAGAAGAACTTTATTTTTCTACCCTGCCTCCATCTCCCTGAGGAGACATGGGGTGGCTTACATGGGGCCAAGCCCAAGGCAACATACAATTAAAACAGAACAATAACATATCAAAATAGCATAAAACAGTATAAACAATAATAAACTAGCATCAAAAGCAATGGATTCCCCATCGCTGCCCAACTTCGGGACCACAATGTGATAATGTCTAATTTGCTATGTTTTTCCTTGCTACTCTGATGTTGATAAGGCAACCTTTATTTGTAATCAAACATATATCAGCTTTATATGCACAAGCAGGTGAAAACTGCTAAAGACATCTCAACTATTGGATTTGGTATAAGATATAACTTTTCATTAATTGAGCAGTTGGAAGCAACTTCTGGAGATATATAATTGGATTGCCTTATATTGACAACTGATGTTTAAGCCAATCAAGCCCATAGCACTAGATTAAGAAAATGTAAGTCTTTCACCACATTTTTGAAGTCCAAAAATAACTTTTCCAAGCTCTATTTTCTTTTCAAATTAAAATTGCACCTCTTCCATGGTGGACCACAACAACAGCTAATGGCATGAAGAAAAAAGTTTGGGTAGTGCAAAAATATCAACAATTTAAAATTAGCAAATGACACCATATTACCAGCAAAAAATAGCAAAATTGTGGAACAATTACTGAAGAAAGTATAAAGGAGATTTGCAGTTGAGCATTAAAAAAACAAATAAAATGACAAAATATTATTTAGATAACTTTAAAGACGGCCTTTTCCACCTTTTCCATACATGTCTCTATCATTAATCAGATTGAAGATGGCAGTCAAGATAAGATATAGCGAAACTATACAAGATCCCGAAGTGAAAAGATATATCACTGAACACTAAATTTAGGATGATCCATACCACCATCATATTTCTTATTTCTATATATGGTTGTGAAAGTTCAGCAGGTTTTTTAAAAAGCTGATAAGAAGAAAATTAGCCCATTTGAAATGTAAAACTGGAGAAGAATTCTACAGACACGGTGAACAGCTAAAAAAGCAAATTAATGGTTGATAAAACAAATCAGTCCTGAAGACTTCCTAGAAGCCAAGATGATTAAACTGAGAATATTATGCCTTGGCTATTAGGCCTGTTTGATCAAGAAAAAATTTGTTTCTAAAATCGATTTGTAATTGGGGTGTTTTTTTGTTTCGATATTTAAAATATTTACAAAACTTTCCCAAAAAAAGTTTCGGTATTTACGAAATTTCGTAAATATTTACAAAACATTTTGTAAAGATGGCGCCCTTTTTTTTCTTCAATATTTTTTAAATATTTTTTAAATTTAAGTTTTCCTGAGTTGCAGTTGCAGCTATGCGCCTGTAGGTGTCAGCAGAGAATTTTCTCTCTTCTCTTTGCTGCTTTACGGAATCCATGAAGCCTCAAAGCCCGGGAAACTGGAGCAGTGGGGGAGTGGGTAGAGAACGCTAGAACTCCCTCCTCCTTTCCCCCCCTCCCTTTTGTTTTTGAGAAGGGACAGGATAGTGGCATAAATTATGCTGGGGGTGTTGAGTGATGTTGAGCCTGGCGGGGCAGGGCTTCAGAGAGAAATGAGAGATAGAGTGCACGTATGTGTGTTCCTGTGTTTTTTCCTCTCTTCCCTTGCACTCGCTGTCTCTGCTGGAGTTCCCTCTCCTCAGGAGGCATAGAGAGTGAGAGAGCGACGTCAGCATCGCGCCTGGCATTGGGAGAAGGGCAGGCAGGGGGGAATAGCCATCATCAATCCAGCAGATGCAGCGAGCGAGCGAGCGAGGGGGAAGAGAGCGAGCCGCTTGGGCTGGTAGCACAGGAACACACACGCGCGCGCACACAGGTTCTCTCTCCTCAGGAGAGAGAGAGACTTTGGAGAGAAGCCATCAGAGGGAGATAGCCAATCAATCCAGCAGAGGCAGCGAGCACGGGGTAGGAGAGCAAGCCGCTCGGGCAGGTTGGTTGGTTAATGGCATTGGAGGAGCCCAGCAGCAGCTGCTACTGCTTCGGGCGCCCTGCTCCAGCGCAGGGCAGCTGCTCGCCTCCCTCGCCTTGACCCAAAACAGGAAGCTCGCTCGCCCCTCTCGCTCGCCGCTCACTCGCCCCTCTCAGCAAGCATCGGCAGGCGGCCATCTTAGTATTTCCGAAATGGATGGAAATACAAAATTTTTTGGCGCCTGCCGTTTCGATATTTAAAAACACTTCCAGGTTAAAAAAAATGTTTTGTAATCGTTTCGTAATTCAAAAATTAACAATTTTTTTTAACGAATTAACGAATTAACGAAACGAATTGCACAGCCCTATTGGCTATATCATGAGAAAATATGACTCACTAGAAAATGCCTGGTTAGGTAGAAAGCAGTGGGACAAGAGAAAGGGTGCATTCTAGATGGATAGAGTCAATCAAGGAAGCCGTAGCCCTGGTTCTGCAAGCTTTGAGCAGGGTTGTTGATGATTACTTGAAGGTCTGTCATTCACAAGATCACCAAAAATCAAAGGTGGCTTGAAGCCAGTTAACAACAACAAAAAAGGAAGTTGTGAATGGAAAACAAGCACAGACAACCATTGTGGGCACCTCTTTGTTCATGCAGAGGACTGGATGAAGCAGGAGTTGGTTCCTGCACTTGCAATGATATCTAAGAGATAGATTTCGAAGGGACCCAAGAAGAGAAAAAAAAACCCCAATGCATTCATCTTTGCTCTCTTTTCTTTTTGCTTCCCTGTTATATTGTGATTCTGTAGTTGTAATAATAACCTAAACCTTACAAAGTGAATTTTAAACCAAACAGTAATTCATAATTTGATCCCAAAGTTTATATATCCTCCACAGATATCAAACCCTGTTTTTAAAAAGCAGAGGGGGAGCAGAACAATGGAGATTGACTGCCTTAATGAAGAAACCAGAAGACTTTGGCATGAAACAACATCTCTGTAAGAGGATTAACAAAATTCCTTTCTTTTAATCACTGACTAGATGCACTTATTACTGTTTGCTCTCCTTGGCAGGCACTATTATTTTTATCAGTTTAGAAGCTCCTTAGGAAATTTGATAAAATGAGCCCCAGAAATGTATAAGGAAGACTCACATTCCAGTGTTTTTGTTCAACGTGATTGGTATAAAATGTCTAGCTTGTCCATCCCTGTTTGTAAGCATATACTTTACTGAAGTATAATCACATAGATTCAGAGGAGATAATTCACTCTATTCAGATGCAGAGCTCAGAAAAGTTATTCTTTGGACTATAACGCATACGAATACCTGCCAAAATGGGGCATTCTAAAATTGCAATGCAAAAAGTAAGAAAATTCTGTTAAGATGTTCAAAGACTATAAGCATTACAGATACACAAAGCTGGCACATAATATCACATTAATTTCAACTTGAAGGAAGCAATGAGTAATTGTAGCAATTTTATTTCTACTGCAATAAAGTGTTTTAAAACTCATAGCTTGGGACTTATTCTACACAAAATTGGCCTGATTTTTTATATACAAAACATATACATTTGCCCATACACACAGTAAAACCATATATGAATACAAAGCATCCCAGCCTGTTGGTCAATAAAGGGTCTAGCTCACCCCGTATTTCAGCTCCATACAAAGTGATGGGGAACATCTTTGCCTTAAGAACCTTCAGAAAGGGGCGCAAGGAACCCGGGTAATTGTGGTTGCATAATTTATGAATTGCCTGCACAGCATTATCAGCTTTTGCAATACTTAATTTTAGGTGTTGGGTCCATGCCCCTGATGCCGCAAAATGAAGACCTAAGTATCTAAATGTCCTCACTTGCTCCACTTTGTGCCCGTCAAAGTGCCAGTTGGAAACCTTAGCTTTCTTACCAAAAACCAAGAGCATTTCCTATACAAAACCTCAGCTGTATCTATATCAACTGAAATAACCTGGAAATCCCACAGCAGCAGGTGCACTGTGGGAGCCCCCCCCCCCCTCCAAACCATCTTGCAGGCAAATCAAGCAAATACCACCAGTTCTGTGTCCTTCTGAGGGTCTGCAATGTTCTTTCTGGTGAGGTCACAACAGGATGCCCAGCCATATGCTCACCAGAAACTCTCTACCAGGAGATACTTCTGGCTAGCAAAACAGCTTTTGGTCTTTGTTGATCTGAATAACTCTGGATTCAGCCCAATCCAACTGTCCACAAATACCATAGTTTCTTGGAAGTGCCAGATCTACCTGCAGTTCTTCTTGGGATAGATTAAAATCTGGAAGAAATGCTGATGCTTTGGAACCGGCTGTATGTTTTCTAGACTAATCACAATGGGCTCAAGATGTGTACAGTTTCAGATATATTTGCCAGATTCAGTACTCAGTATACAATTTCTAGCATACACAGAACTCTGCCTGCTACAAAGCTTTTAAACAAATTGAGTTATTTTTATGTGGATTCCAATCTAAAATTTGAATAGCAAGGCACTAAAATTATTGAGAGTAGATGAATAATCTGTTAGTTTCAGTTTCTCTCATATTCAATTTAAATTATAGCAAATAATTTTTGGATTTTGGTTTATTGAGGATTTTATCTGCAGCCAAGGCAGCTTTGACATATGGTGACCTAGTGAAGGAGAAACCTTCAAGTCATCCAACCATCAATAGCCTTGCCCATATCTTGCACAGTCAGAGCTGAGACTTTCTGGTGGAGTCAATTCATGTGTAATGCAGTATTCCTCTTTTCTTACTGCCTTCTATCTTATCAAGCACAATTGTCTTTGTTTGTGAGTCTTTGTTTGTTTCTCAAAATATATCCAAAATACCACAACCTCAATTCAGTCATCTGGGCTTCTAGGGAAAGCTGAGACTTGATTTTCTCCAGTACCCATGTGTTTGACTTTTTAGAACTGTGCTCCAGCACCACATTTCAGAATTATGGTTAATCCTTATTCTAACAATTAAAAACGAAATTCTTGTCCATCTCTAAAGAGAAGTGCTATTTTCAAACTGTCATCATTTGAACTGCTCATGCCCCTGCATATATAATACTGTAGCTTCTTGATCTGTAAGCCTCAGCAACAGATTGTGGTCTGCTTCTGGAGTGACATTTTAGTGTATGACTGCAGCTTGCATAGACAAGATTTCTCCTTGCCCTTGTGCTCTGGCCCCAAGCATTCCCTTACCAGGAACCTGTCAAGCTCCAGGAGTAACTGCTTCACCCTCCTGTTTATTACTGGTGGGAAGGAAAGGGGAAGAAAATCTATTCAGGCCATGAAGAAATAGCTGCTTGGGTTTCCAGGGGAAGGAAACGGGTAGCATACTCCTACGGTGTAAGCAACCTCATTTTTCCCCTTCCCAAAGTTGAGTCCAACTCTTCTTTAATTTTCTCGCTGGCTTTTGCATTTCAAGCCACTCTTAAAAACCACCAGAATGGACCAAATTATTTCTAATCTGTAACCCAAGGTCTACTGAGGTTCATTGGTTTTTTTGTATCTGCTGAGATTTGATTCCAGGATCCCATGAATACCAAAGTCCATGGATGATTAGTCTCATTATATTCAGTGATGTTATAAAATAGTGTGCCATATATAAAATGTCAAATTCAAGCCTTTCATTTGGAATTCTTTAACAAAATTTCAAGTTCATGGATACGAAGGTCAATTATAGGTGGTGGGTCAACAATAACAATAGAATGAGAAAAAGCACACCAGGGGATGTCAAAACACTTTTCATGCAGGGGATGGTGGGATGAATTTCCAGCTGAAGAAGGTGAGTAGGTGAATGTACATTGAAATCCCTTCAGATAGCACTTTGCTTCACTGAAGCTATTGTTTTCACCCAACTGTAGATGGAGGAGATATGTTTGTCAGACATTGGCTGAAAGCACTCAGAGTCTTCTTGACAAAGGTGTTTAACATTGGCAGGTGTATTTCGTTGTTAAAATGTGATTCTCTCACATTACAGTGAGAGCTACATGGTGTCAGGTCACATCCTTACAAAGGTGGGGAAGGTGAGTAAACAGAAGCGGTGTATTGAGTATTCACATATTATTTGGACCTTAACATGAGAAGCTTCAAGGTGACTGAAGGAAAAAAAATATTGCAGGTCTGCAAATGAAAATGCTAACAGGGATCAGGGATATTCATTTGGGATAGTGCACCAAGATGATGTACCAAGCAGACTGCAGGCTATTCATCTGCAAAAACACAAACACTTATCCATTCATCTACCATACCTCTTAGATTAATACACATTTGTGAGGTTTCTTAAATTTGGTATAGTTTTAGGATCTTTTTTTTTTTTACTTTTGTCACATACACACAATTGATGTGTTGTCCTAATGTTAGATTGTTGTGAAATTTGGATTATCATCAGGGAACTTTAATGTTTGTCTAGCAGGAAGAAATTGTGCTTGAAAACCATGCCCCATCACAACACCTAAAGCACAATTTAAAAGAAGAATTTGAGGTGTGAAGATTTAATTCAGTGTTCAGCATATCAGTGCTATAGTTTTATTGAGAATTTCATTTCATTTTCTTTAAGAATACAAATGTCTAAATATTATAAAGGTGCCAGATCATATCTGACTTTGGAAGCTAAACAGGGCCAGTTCTGGTTAGTACTTGGATTAAAATGCACTAATGAAAATCAACTGCTATATATTATATTTCAGAAGGAGTTGGCAAAATCTCCTTCAAATATTCCTTGCAGATCAAAGAACACTTCAAAAAAGACAAAGAAAAAGGATTTGAAGATAAGGAGAATTTCTGGGACAAAATAATGCAAATGGAAAGTAAATTGATCTCTAAATTATATAAAAAAAATTCTAGAAGAGACAGGAGGCAAAGAAGAAGAAAAAATCTACATGAAGAGATGGAGAGAAAATATAGGAAGAACAATAAAAAAGAGGAATGGGAAGAGATATGGAATAAAAACTAAAATACACAAACGCAATGGAATTAAAAGAAAATGGGATTAAAATGGCCCACAGATGGTATATAACTCCACACAAATTAGGAAAATACTACAAAAACACCAATTCAAAGTGCTGGAAATGTGGAGAAATTGAAGGAACATACTACCATCTATGGTGGACATGCAATAAAGCGACAAATTATTGGAAGAAGATCCAAAAAATGTTACAAGAAATGCTGGAAATAGACATTCCTAGAAAACCAGAAATGTTCCTATTGGGGATACATAACTTAAAAATTGACAAGATAAATTATTATTTCTACTAACAACAGCAGCCAGAATAGTATTCGCAAAACATTGGAAAAAAGGAGACCCCCCCAGAAGAAGAGGAATGGCTGACAAAAATCCTAGATATAAGAAATATGGATAAATTGACATACATATTATCTAAAAAGAAGGACACACCAAAGGCAGACACAGACTGGAAACAAGTTACAATATACTTAGTAAAAGAAAAGAACATGAAAATAATTATCTAATACGAGAAAGGTGAATAATACAAATAGAGGGAGAGCACGATATGAAAGAACAAGGAAGGTTAAAAGGAAAAGGAAAAGGAAATGACCTCACAGAAGATACTGGGAAGTCAAAAACTCTACACTCTTATCTGCTTCACATCCCTCACTGCTCCCTCTTTTTTTTCACACTTTCCCAGACACTATGCATTCAGCAACTGCTATTCCTTTTTTATTATTTAATAAATGTTTTTTATTGATAAGTGACATTAAAGACATTAGACAAAAGAATTTTTGTTCCCACCCCTTTTTTGTACACACAAATCATTAAAATATCATATACATTCCAAAAATGTCGATTTTGATACAGCGAAAGTAGAACATAAAAAAAAGAGTATAAAGGTTAGAAAGAAAAATGAGACAAGAAAGAAAAAGTAAGTAGAAAGAAAAGAAAAAAACACTACAATAATCAAAAAGAACAATGATCTTACAGACATACATCTGTTCTTTTTTTTAGAAATTTAATAAAGCTGCTCCAATCCGTTCATTTTGAGTTTGATCTCTTTTGGGCAAGTTTTTGAGTCAAGAGATCCATGTTCATAATGTCCATCATTTTTTTCAAGCCAGTTTCCTATTGTTGCTGTTTCTTCTGTCTTCCAAAATCTTGCTATACATATTCTAGGCGCTGTGGTAAGATAAAACAAGATCTTTTCTCCATTTTTATTCAATTGAAAATCTGTAATACCCAGTAGGAAATACTCAAGTTTAAATTCAAGTTTTATTTGCAAAAAAAATTATGTATATGTCATACCACAGCTTTTTAACTATCTTGCATTCCCAGCATATGTGTATAAAGGAACCTATATGCTTCTTACATCTCCAACAATTCTTTCCAATCTTCCCTTTGCTATATTTGGATATCTTTTCTGGTGTTAAATACCACATGTAGAACCTCTTATACCAGTTTTCTTTAATTTCTACAGCATAGGCATATTTCAGTTTTTTCGTCCATATTTCTTCCCATATCCCTAACCCAATTGTATGACCAAATAACTTTGCCCATTTAATGATAACTTCTTTAATTTGTTATGTTTCTAGGTTCTTGTGGGTTTTTTTGGGCTATAGGGCCATGTTCTAGAGGCATTTCTCCTGACGTTTCGCCTGCATCTGTGCAGGCAAAACGTCAGGAGAAATGCCTCTAGAACATGGCCCTATAGCCCAAAAAAACCCACAAGAACCTAGTGATTCCAGCCATGAAAGCCTTCGACAATACATTGGTCTCTTTCTGTTGCCCATTGTAGTAATTGTTGATAAAGTCTCTTTATCAATGTATTATCAATCTTTGTGAGTTTGTCCCAGGACGTTTCTTTAATTTCAAATGCCTTTTTGTTATCTTCTCTGTAATTATCTTTGATTTGCAGTATTCAAGCCAGGTCATTTTTGGCTCTATTGCTTGAATCTCCTCCCATGTTTTTAGTTCTATGCTTTGGTTATTAATTTTTAGCAGTTGCTTGTATGTTAACCACTTATTACTGGGCATCTCTCTCCTTTGGTTATCCTCATTTGATGAGTACCACATTGGGGTTTTCATGTACCATTTGTCCCTATACTTGTCCCAAGTCTTAATCAATGCCACTCTAATAAAATGATTATTAAAGGGTTTTTTTCAATTTTTACTTTATCTTTCCACAGATAACTGTGCCAGCCTCTGCATAGATCTTCTCCCCCCAGTGCCAAAATCTTCTTTTCTAACATAGTCCAGTCTCTTATTCATGTCAACACTACCGCATCATAATAAAGCTGCATGTCCGATAGACCTAGGCCTCCTATTTTCTTGTCATCTTTTAAATTTTGCAAGCTTATCCTTGCCTTCTTATTTTACCACAAAAATTATTTATATCCTTTTGCCAACTATTTAATGTTGTTTTAGATCTTAGGATAGGAATAGTTTGGAACAAATATAAAACCTCTGGTAGTACACACATTTTCACAACCGATATTCTTCCCATCAGGGAGAGATTTAATCATTGCCATCCTGTTATTTTTTCTTTAATCTCTTGCCACTTTTTTATAATTATTTTTAATAACTGCACATTACTCCCTGTAATTTGAATTCCCAAATACTTTATTTTTGTTTCTACCCTTATCCCTGATTTTTCTTGTAGTTCTTCTTTTTTCTTTTCTTTTTTCATGTTTTTTGTGAGGAACTTAGTTTTATCCTTGTTGATCTTCAGACCCGCCACCTCCCCAAATGACTCTATTTCTCTCCACCATTTATCCCATTTATCGATCGGATCTTCCAAAATACAGACCATATCATCCACGAATGCAAGTGTCTTAAATTTATTTTGTTGCACAATCAGTTCTTTTAATTCTTGATTGTTTCTTATGCTTTCCAATAAAATTTCTAAAGTCATAATGAAGATCAATGGGCATCCCTGTCTTGGCCCATTCTCTATTTTAGATTCTGTTGTTAATCATCCATTTATTATTATTCTTGCTGACTGTCTGGTATAGATTGCTTTAATAGCATTTGTAAAATAGTACCCCATATCCATTTCTTTTAGTAGTTCCATTATAAAATTCCAGTTAACCTTATCAAAGGCTTTCTCAGTATCCAAAAACAAAAAGCCCACCTCTTTTTGGTTATGTTTTTCATAATATTCTATAGCATTTACTATTGTCCTTATGTTATCCTTAATATGTCGCCCTGGCAAAAAGCCCATTTGGTCTTTATCGATCCTTTCTTTTAATACTTCCTATAATCTAGCTGCTAATATTCCCGTGAATATTTTATAATCGGTATTTAGAAGGGATATTGGCCTATAATTTCTGATTTTTGTGTCATCTGTATTTTCTTTTGGTATAACTGTTATATTTGCCGCTGTTCATGATTCTAGTATTTTTTCTTCTTCTATGGCTTTATTCATTACTATTTTTAGGGGTGTTATCAAGTTTTCTACGAATATTTTATAGTATTCTGTTGAGAAACCATCCGGCCCTGGTGTTTTATTTGGCGGGAGATTTTTTGTTATTTTTCGTATCTCTTCCTCTGTTATTTTCCTTTTTAATCTCATTCATTCTAACTGTATTTCTTTACTTTATATCTAAAGTTTTTGACTTTTCTATACTCCTATACCCTTTTTTCCACCTCTTTCTGTCTACCGTATTTTTATTATAAAAGTGTATCTTGTGTGTTTTTAATCTAAAAAACCAAATAAAGATTATTTTAATAGAAAATACCTTGAAATTCATAGAATCAACATAAATTGACAACTGACATGAAAGCCCACACATGCCATTCTGCTTTATAAAAATAAAAAAGTGTTTTAATTTTGGAAGGTGTCAAATATATAATCTTTCATAATCTTTCAACTGTGAATCTATGTCAGCTTTCCAATACTATCTGCTGTAAATATGATATGCACATTTCTTTATATGCAATCAAATGACAAATACTGAAATCAAGTAATCTCAAAAATTGATAGTAAATAATCAGAGACTATCCAATGAATGCTTAACATTAAAGGAGAATCCTGAGTAACAAGCCCATTTCTGTTGACATACTAGTGGTTGGTACTCAGGAAAATGACAGAGTTAATATTAGTAGACAATAGAAAGTGTGTGATATGCGCCTCTCATCAAACTTTGTCATAATGTTTAGGAAACAGTGTGTAATTCCATATGGCTGCATTGCTTGTTGACAGTTTCTTGGCTAAGGAGCTTTGCTGGTGATGGAAGCAGCCTGCTTTAATGGACAGGAACAAATGACATGGTCACAGATGCAATAGTTCATCGAATATGTGCTGAGAAAATGAGCAGGTGGGGCGAAGGTCCCAGGGGCTCCATCCAAAGACCAAAGCAACCAAACAGCTTAAGATAGCATGACATATGTAAAGGCCAAGGGGCTGTATAGTTCTGAGATCTTTGCCAGAAGGTCTGACTAGCCCTAGTGACACTTCATGGTCATTGTTATCATACTGTTTAAAAGTATGCTCATTAAAGCACTGATGATTGCTGGGGCAGAGAGCAGGAAGCCATGTTGACCCAGTTTGCATGCAAAAGTTGATGGCCAGCAAAAGCCAGCAAGATGTGCTAACTAACTCTGGGCAAAGCCCTAAATCTGAGTTGAAGTGATGTCCTGTGAAATAGTTGGAGAGCTGCCAGATGTGAAACAGGCTTCTTTCCAAAGCTCTTGGAATTGAAGGGTCCATGGAAGCTTTGCTTATGTTTCAGAAAAGTAGTGCAGGGAAAAACTAGTGCTTTGTTTTTATGATATAGAGAAGAACCAGAGGGAATGGAGTCAAGTGATGAGCAGGTCGATCTTCTAATCCTAGGGCATATTTTTAAGAGACTAGTTGTTGTGCTTCAGGAAAAGTATTGATTTTGATTGAACTCATGATATCTGCTTCTTTCTTCTTTATTGAACTGGAAACACTGATGAACAGTCACAGAAATAAAAACAGAATTTTGGTTAGCATAAGGTCATATTAGTTTGCATTATTTTTAACTACTACACATTTCTTTGGATGTGTACAGAAATGTGAAATTCTATTTCCCCTATGCTAAAATACTGTTTACAAAACACATTATCTGGGTTTCAGGCATTATAATTCTTTAAACCTGGCAATTCGCCTTCTGGAAATGTGCCTCTCTTTTATCTGAGAACATAATATGTACCATTTTATACAAATTTCCCACCCAAAACCACAAATGGAGAGAAAGGAAAATGAATCACTCTTTCCCATAAAGTTTAAGAAAAAAGGTTTTACACGTGACTGCTGCATCTTTCTATAAGCTGTTCCAGAACCAGGAGTAATTCCTAAAACATTTGCAGATTTGTTACTCTATCCTCTCTATCACTTTTATAATAACATTCAACAAGAAAACTAAGGATAAAAATTTGTCTTTTTCTGGATACCCTCCACAATAGAAAGGTTGCTCCAGCACAAATTTCTCTAAATCTGTTCATCTAAAACTTGCCAGCCATGACTTCTGCAGAAGTTGGCATGACTGCAAATTTCTTTCACTTCTGTCAAAAATGGTAAGATTTTTTTTTGTTATTGGTAGTTCACATTTTAAAAACTCACAAAGTGTAAAGGTACATGGAACAAAAAACCCTGCACCTATTTGTCGGTGATTTGAGAGGGATAATTCCCTCCTTTGGGGCTACTCTTGTTGTGCATCATGCAGCAAAGTTTTTCTGGCCCTGAAAGCTATTTTGGTTTTGTGAGAAAACATTCTCTCTATAATTCTCATAATCTAGGACTGGAATGTAAGAGTCCCCTGTCAACTCCACTACCACCAAGTGAGCCTTCATGGATGTCCATGTTTATCTGTGGCATACAAAAGGGAATTGGGAAAGGGGTTGTTGTTCTGAGTAATAGTTTGCTCTATTAGAGAGGAACACAGAAAATCATACTCTTAAACTAGTTTTCTCTTGAACAGCTACCTAGCTGTTCCTTTTTCCTCAAAGCAACAAAGTTATAATTATCTTATAGCTATAAAACCATCAACTATGCCCTTCTTGATGCTACTGGTAATTCCACCTCTCCCAGCATCCTTCTTACTAACTTTTCTTTAAAATGAAGAGTCATCATCATATAATCATAGGCTATTACTCGTCTGAAAAATGATTTCCACATCAGTGGGAAGTTTCCCATCAACAAGGTGCAGCATCATAGCAATGAAGATGAAAAATAAAGTTGGGGCAAGAACACATCCCTGTTTGACATCGGATTCCACCTTAAATGGGTCACTTTGGGAGCCACTGCTGTCCAAGACTGTTTCCATCATGTCATCATGGAGGAGCCACAAGATGTTCATGAATTTATCAGGACATCTGCTTTTTAGGAGGATGGTCCAGACAGCATTGTTATTTACTGCATTGAATGCCTTTGCAAGGTCAATTAATACCACGTACAGAGGTTAATTTTGTTCTCTGCATTTTTCTTGGAGCTGTCATGCAGTAAAGATCATATCCACTGTTCCTACAGAGAGGCAGAAGTTGTTCAGGGAGGATGTCTTCTGAAATAGGTAGGAGGCAGTTTGCAAGGATTCTTGTGAGGATTTTCCCAGTGAAGGTTAGAAGGAGATACCTTGGTATCTGTTCTTTCCCACTTTTTGAAGAAGGTGGTGATGGTGGCATCCTTGAAGTCTGCTGGGATTTACCCAGTTACTCACACGTTTTCAATGAGCTTGTGGAGTTGTTGTGTCAACTAAGGTCCACCACCTTTAAAGATTTCAACAGAATCCCATCAGATCTACTGGATTTGTTATTTTTTAGTTCCTAACTAGAAGCATCTGTTTTGGTTAAGACAGGCCAGGTATGTCCCATCCCCCTGTGTTGTGGCTGGTTATACCCATGACACCCATGGACATTCTAGCTAACATTAGAATGGGATGGGATGGGCTTTAGCAATATGGCACTCAACAGATAAATAAAGTATAGTGGAAGCTTCTTCCTTGGAGGTTTTTAAACAGAGGCTTGGTGGCCATCTGTCAGAGGTAGTTTGATTGTGCTTTTCCTACATGACATGCGGTTGGGCTAGATGGACCATGTGCTCTCTTCTAACTCTATGTTGTTGTTCATTCGTTCAGTCGTCTCCGACTCTTCGTGACCTCATGGACCAGCCTACGCCAGAGCTCCCTGTCGGCCGTTACCACCCCCAGTTCCCTCAAGGTCAGTCCAGTCACTTCAAGGATGCCATCCATCCATCTTGCCCTTGGTCGGCCCCTCTTCCTTTTGCCTTCCACTTTCCCCAGCATAATTGTCTTCTCTAGGCTTTCCTGTCTCCTCATGATGTGGCCAAAGTACTTCAGCTTTGTCTCTAGTTTCTTTCCCTCCAGTGAGCAGTCGGGCTTTATTTCCTGGAGGATGGACTGGTTGGATCTTCTTGCAGTCCAAGGCACTCTCAGAACTTTCCTCCAACACCACAGCTCAAAAGCATCGATCTTCCTTCGCTCAGCCTTCCCTAAGGTCCAGCTCTCACATCCGTAGGTGACTACAGGGAATACCATGGCTTTGACTAGGCGGATCTTTGTTGCAAGTCTGATGTCTCTACTCTTCACTATTTTATCGAGACTGGACATTGCTCTCCTCCCAAGAAGTAAGCGTCTTCTGATTTCCTGGCTACAGTCTGCATCTGCAGTAATCTTTGCACCTAGAAATACAAAGTCTGTCACGGCCTCCATGGTTTCTCCCTCTATTTTCCAGTTGTCAATCATTCTTGTTGCCATAATCTTGGTTTTTTTGACGTTTAGCTGCAACCCGGCTTTTGCGCTTTCTTCTTTCACCTTGATTAGAAGGCTCCTCAGCTCCTCCTCGCTTTCGGCCATCAGAGTGGTGTCATCTGCATATCTGAGGTTGTTAATGTTTCTTCCAGCAATTTTCACCCCAGCTTTGCATTCATCCAGCCCCGCACATCGCATGATGTGTTCTGCATACAAGTTAAAAAGGTTGGGTGAGAGGATGCAGCCTTGCCGTACGCCTTTCCCAATCTTGAACCAGTCTGTTGTTCCGTGGTCAGTTCTGACTGTTGCTACTTGGTCCTTGTACAGATTCCTCAGGAGAGAGACAAGGTGGCTTGGTATGCCCATCCCACCAAGAACTTGCCACAATTTATTATGATCCACACAGTCAAAGGCTTTAGAATAGTCAATGAAGCAGAAGTAGATGTTTTTCTGAAACTCCCTGCCTTTCTCCATTATCCAGCGGATATTGGCAATCTGGTCTCTCGTTCCTCTGCCTTTTCTAAACCCAGCTTGAACATCTGGCAACTCTCGCTCCATGTATTGCTGGAGTCTTCCTTGCAGGATCTTGAGCATTACCTTACTGGCATGAGAAATAAGGGCAACTGTACGGAAGTTTGAGCAGTCTTTCGCATTTCCCTTTTTTGGTATGGGGATATAAGTTGATTTTTTCCAGTCTGATGGCCATTCTTGTGTTTTCCATATTTGCTGGCAAATGGCATGCATCACCTTGACAGCATCATCTTTTAAGATTTTAAACAGTTCAGCTGGGATCCCATCATCTCCTGCTGCCTTGTTGTTAGCAATGCTTCTTAAGGCCCATTCAACCTCACTCCTCAGGATGTCTGGTTCTAATTCATTCACCACACCGTCAAAGCTATCCTCTAACTCTATGATTCTATGGAAATACCCTTGTTAGGTGTCCCCATCCACTGGGGCAAACCAAGCAAACTAGACACATAATTGTAATTGTCAATAAAAACCTTCTCTCAAACATTTCACAGACAAAAAAACGGGGACTTGTATGGATAAGCAACATCAAAGTGTGGTCAAGATGGTAAACAGTGTTAATAAGGAAGAATACACAAGCTAGGGGAGGCTACAGAGGTTTGCTTTTGCCTGAGTCCGCTCTGAACAGTGAGATTCCACCCCACATTTCCTGGAAATTAACTGGATGCAAGCTACTTTTGCAGTCTCAAGTCATTGTGCAGCAACTGAAGTAAGTTGAGATCAAAAGGGGAGAGCAGAAGAACAGGGGGGAAATGGGACGTTTTAAAAACAGCTGAAAAGGTTGGACAACAGAGGACTAATTCTTGCAAAATATGGAAAGTTGGAGTGTATGAAGGGAAAGAACATTTTGAAAGCCTCAAGCAACATTTTAGAATCTATTCTGGATCCCAGAAGGGTGCAGTTAATTACTTACAAGTAAATGCTTATTAATGTGACTAACAAAACAGAAGTAGATTTGAAACGTGGCAAAATATATTGTCTTGACTCTTTTGGAGTCATTTTTGTTAGAAATGGCAGGTGATCTTGTTCCCAATATAGGCGATTTGAGGATACAGCTTTTGAATCCCATTTTGAGGCCTAAAAAGTCTTGTCATAATATTCAAATATATTTCTGTTTTGTTGTATTGTGGCCTTGTGTGATCCTCGCTGTTTGATTAAGCTCAAAAATAGGACTGCATCTTTGTTCTGCCAGTATAAGCTCCTGGTACTTCAAAACAAAAGGCACATATTGATAATGTTAAATCTGTTTTGTTAGACTCATGGCCAGGGCATTATTAAAGTGGTGGTTGACTCAGCCCTTGGTGGATTTGAAACAGGAGCTTAGCTTTCACAGCAGTGAACCTTGATTGGGCTGAACAATGATCACTGTACCATGGAGAAGACCTGTAATGCACTCCCACTTAAAAGAAACAAAACAAAATCTGATCCTCGGGTAACCTTAGAAGCTATTTGCTCTAGCAGGTCAGAAAAGCGCTCAAGTAGCTGAGATTAAAAGAGCTCCATTGCCAATCCGCATAGGGTTTCTGTTCCAATGTCATATCCACAACCAGCTTTTAAACTCTCTCTCCCTGCTGCCCTTCTTTGTATCTATGTACTTGTCAGATAGTTTCATAAATCAGAGCTGACTTAGTGTACATGCAAAATTCTGCACAGATCATGCATGTTCATTTTAAGAGATAAGTTAAGGATCGAAGATCTGAAAACAGGATCCCTACACAAAACATGCACATTGATATTATTTATCTATCTATCTATCTATCTATCTATCTATCTATCTATTCTTATCCCGCTTTTCTCCCATGTGTGGGATTTAAAGCGGCGTACAAAGTTAAAACAGCAAAAACGAACAACATCAAATACTACAAAACAACATAAACCAAATGAACAAATAACACACCATATAAACAATATTTAAACAAATGAATAAATTAAAATGAAAATCATTTAAAAAATTTCCTAAACCTCAGGCTACTGAGGTTTAGCCGTAAAACACTTACATGAAGATCCTAGAGAACTCCATTGTCTTTAGGCCATACAATATTGCTGTGTAAAAGTGAATCTATGTAAAGATGGATCTATGTAAAGGGGACAGGCAGGAAGAAGCAGGGAGCAGAAGGGAATCATTCCCTGCCCCCCAAAAGCCTCCATTTCTCCCATTTTCTCCACGACATCCTTTCATATATTTAAAGAACCATCAAACCCCCAGTCATTGGATGGGAATCGTTCCCATTCGTTAGAAATACAATGTCATTGGGATGCTCTCAGGTATACTGTATATGAATACACTGCATTGTTGCAATGGGATATTTTAGGCCCCTTCTACACAGTTGAATAAAATCCCACATTATCTGCTTTAAACTGAGATAGATGGCAATGTGGACTCAGATAACCCTCTGGGTTAAGTGACTGTGTGGAAGTGCCCTTAGCTAGCACAGCAGGGCCTTTAGAGTCACCGTCTGTCTCTCACACACACCCTTTTATAGCATCAGCATAGCTAGTCATCATTTGAGGCTATGTTCTGATTGGCCTTGAACAGATTTTTTTTTTGTTGGTGGATCAAATTGCCTACTCTGCGCTATCTGGAATTTTTTTTTGGGGGGGGGTCATGTTCATATTATCATGCAGTAGTCGGGGGGGGGGGGGGTAGGGGTTCAACCCTCCCCCATCTGAAAATTTTCAGGTTTAAAATAACCTGGTTTACTCATGAAATTTAACTGGTTAACCAAATCACCATGACAAGTCTATTAGAAGCAAACATTAAATGAGACCCTCCAGAACTGCAAGCACTATCTCAAGCAAATTTTGACAATTTATTCACAATGTCATTTCTTGCAGCAATAGCTGATATAGTGGGAAGCAACCAAGTTGGTCCACCCATAATTAGCAGGCAAATCCTAAGGCAGTGATGGGCAACCTTTTGAGCTTGGTGTGTCAAAATTTGCCAAAAAACTAAGCATAATTCAGGTAGAGTGTCACTTTGAGGGGAATAAAACCCATAATTTCATTATATTTATAGTTTAAATAACAATAATTGTAATATATAACTGTATTTCATCCTCACTTTTTTTTCAAGAGCTGGGAATGTTTATATTCAACGCTCTGCTTACTACCATTTCAGTACATAGAACACAAAATGATCTGCCAGTTTTTTTTCTATAATGTCATACATCTCGATCCATGTCTCTTGAAAGGGTCAGCTACTGCTACTACCACTTTCTTTACTTAACCTGGGGGGGGGGGGGGGGTTGGGGGTTCTCTATTGGCGGGGAGGGGGCAGTGACAGAAGATAGAATTATAGATAGCATGTTAGCCCTGCAAGCAATTAGGGGTTCACTGTCTTTTAGGAAAGAGCAGTGTTAATAAGTAGAAATAGGGGTTAATAAGAATGCACAACAGTAATAGTGGTGAAATGGAGTCTGCACTATGCTGCAAGATGGTGTTTCTTATGTAAATTAAGATGGCTGTCACTATTTCTAATGGTGGGAAACCATCCATAGACAGGCCCGCACCTTTCCCAGCCTCCCCCTCACTTATCTCAGTAATGATGGTCAATTAGAAATTAATGACACCCCAGAACAGAAGATTGGATGATGGTTGCTGTGCTTATGTGGTTGCTGGTAATGACGATCACAAGGCCCCCAGAGATGCGTCCCCCACAGCATTCTGCTGTTCCCTGCTCCGCTGGCCAGAAATGAGGTGAAAGATCCCCTAACGGCCTAACCAGAAGTCCCAGAATTAGATGCTCTGTGTCAGAGTTCCGTTGTTTTGGCCTACTGACCTCTGACGCAGAGTGTCTACACCACACTACAGCAAATGTTTCATCCTCGGCTACTACACCTGACCATACAGGAGCCAAAGATGGAAAGTCCTTCTTGGCATGCGGCCATACTTCTCTGTATGTGGCTGCATGCCATCAGAAATGGCTATGTGTGTCAGTGCTGACAAGCGTATCATAGGTTCACCATCACGGGACTAAGGCATGGGGGGGGGGGACAGGGACATGAAAGCTCTCATGCAGAAGACCAGACTTGATGGGGGCACTAGACAGGGGTGGAGCTGCAGGCTGCTCCACCCCCCCCCCCACCCCCGCTGTGCTCTTTGCTTCAGCCTGAGGTAAGAGGTAGGTTCCTAATGGGGAATTAGGCCTTTCCCTACTTGATCCCTCCTCTCCTTTTTTCCAGAGAATAGTAGGGTGTTTAGCTTTATAGCCTTTGCCAGTATATTAGGAAGCCAGATCTCCATTTTGTTCAGTTCTCATGTTGGGTTTCATACTTTGGGCTGTTGTTCCCTCAGGCTGGGACCATTCTGGAGGGGCCACGTGGCTTTCCCTTGTATCTGAGAGGCTCTCCAGGTTCCTCCAGGTCAGGCTCATGGTCTAACAAACTAGAAGTTATCAAATCTGG